>NC_056731.1:1928834768-1929104768 GCF_019279795.1 Protopterus annectens | reverse complement strand
GTCACACCATGGAGCTGGGCACGCCACTGAATTTAATGCCACAGATTCTCTATGGTCATGTTAAGGCATTTGTACAAAATGTTAGGGATTGCCACCACAATAGTTAATGTGTATTTACAACACACTGCCATTGTTATCATTGGCTACAGCTGTGAGATTCATCACCATTGGCAGATCTGTATAATCTGACTGTGGTTAACATTGCATGAAATCCATGACACCAACATTAACAGATATTGCATAGGCAAGACACAGTGGATTTGCCAGCCTCATCTGCAGCCCAGTGGGTACTGAGGAGTACCAGTTATAATGGGCACTAGGGTATGTTTGGGTGCATGTATTCTAACTAAATGGACCACCACCATCCTACGGGGGATACAGTGGTGGTGTCTCAGGCATCTCCCTTGAGAAGACTCCATTATGTTCTTGATGCCATGCTTCAGTATGTGAGGAAGTATATGTGGTTTCTACATACCACAGAAGAAAGAGACCATACCATGTGGAACGTCTGTGGTGTAGCCCTTTTTCCGGAGGTACTGGACACCATAGACTGCATCAACAATGAAATAAAGGCATGCCTCACAAGGGAAACTGGGAAGGAAGTACATGAAATGAAAAGGGAATCATCTGTCAACTGTCATGTGGCCTGTAATGCACAGGATATCATTTACAATTTGTGGTCAGGGCACCTAGGCAGTTTCCATGACTCCCACATATGGCATGCTTGTGACTTGTACCAACATTTTGCAAGGGGTGACTTCTTCCAGGGGCATCTGATGCATGAGGCAGGATATGTCCTGCAACCCTGCTTGATGACATCCATCAGACATCCACAAAAAAAGCAGACCAGTGGTACAATTGTACTCAATTGCGAATAAAGAGCATTACTGAGCATGTATTTGTGTTGCAGAAGGCATCCTTTCTCTGTTTGAATTCCTTCAGCATGATCTCATTACATGTGGAAAATGTGTAAAGTATGTGCAATCATAGCCAGCCTTAGGCATAGGCCAACTAGGCAGCCGCCTAGGGCACCACTGTAGCAGGGGCACTTTTCCAGTATTTATTTGGTGTAGGTAAACCAGGATGGGGGCACCGAGTGGTGTGGTGGGTGGTGCCATGGAGCCTTTTGCCTAGGGCACCAGTTGACCTAAGGCCGCTCCTGTGTGCAATGATACACAATATCATCCTAAGGGGGCAGATACAGTAAAGAAGCAATTATAGGAGAATAATGCCACAGCACACCAAGCAGTGGAGTCAGAGTCAAATGAGAAGTCTGAGAAGGATCCTGCTACAGAGCATGATCCTGAGAGAAGGAGGTGGGTGCAGGAAAACCAGTAGACACAAGAAGAAAATACAAACACCACAGGTGCAGTGACCAGGAAGAAGGGCTGATCCTCATATTCCTGGGAGTCTGAAGCAGAGATCTTAACCAATGAGCTACCATAATAGTTTACCAAACATCAAAAAAGAAATGCATGAACTGATCTGGTAAAGCATGCTAATTAGTAAAGGAGTCTGTATTCTCCATTCAGAATTTATGAGAAGGCAGTTATGTGAAAGTTATTGAGAAGATAGTTATGTGAAAGCTGGTTACCTTTTCTAACTTTGTCAAAAAGCTAGACCATGATTTCCTGCTCTGGCAGAGCCATAATGCTAACATCTGTGCAATTAATGAAACATGGTACAAAGTCATGGAAAGCACTCCAGGACTGCTTGGCTATAATGCCTTTCATACATTCTGACCACCCACTGAACATGAAAGAGCAAAAGGTGGAGGTGTATCTATCTACATAAATGACAAGCACACCCCTCAAGGCTGGTCAAACAATGTAACATGCTTGAACTGCTCCATATCCAAATAACCATGGGAAAAATCCATTACCATATTCTTGCTAGCTACAGGTCCCCCACCATGAACCAGGAAACCCATACATCATATATGAAGTTTTTAGAATCACTCATTACCCATGCCAATATGGTTCTCATGGGTAATTTTAACTTCCCCTCAATTAATGGGTTCCTATAAAATGATCGAAGATGCATTCTTTCGAATGCATCTTGATCGAACTTGAAAGCACGAAAAGGCAAAATACTGAAACGGCATATAAGCAAATTCTTTCCCTGGAAATGAAATCACTTGGCCACTTCTGTTACTTTGCCATTTTCATGACTGTAGTGCGATCTCGGAGTTGGTATATTTAAGTAGGGTGGATGGGGGGCAAAGCCCCCAGTTTATGTAATGTTTTACAATTTTTTTTTTTTGTGGAACAGCGATTTTTATCCCTTGGAAAAAAATCACTGTTCTATGTGTTCGAGATTGTAAGCTTTAACTTATATGGATTCAATATATCATCGTTCACTTTTTTAAGCATTCAATGACCCTCAATTAACTGGCAGGCATGCATGGCCATGAACATGTAGACCTAAAGATTTCTTGACTTTGTAAACTGAAATGCTCTGGACCAGCTAGTCTGCACCTCCACTAGGGGTAAACAAATGTATCACTGGGGTAAAAATATCCTAGATCTGTTACTCACAAATATGGATGAGTGCTGCACCTCCTCAAGTGTGATGTCTTCACTGGCAAGATCAAATCACAAAATGTTCTCCCTTGAAATAAAGGTAAACCTAGAGCCCCCTACCTAACTCCAAAAACTTTAAGAACTTTTCTAAGGCAAACAACCTCATATTAAGTGAAGACAATGCTAATTCCAAAGCTCCCACAAACCCAGAAAACATAGAAGCCTATGAAGAGGTGTACATAAAAGCCAGTGTGACCATATAAACAACTGCATAAAAACGGCAGTTCAGACTGAAATAAGCCCATGTCAAACTATAAAAACAAGCCACCTCAGTGGACAGCTGGTATTAACAGGTTAGACAACAAAAGAAAGAAAATCTTCTGAAGAAGTAAGAGGCAATGTGCACAGCAGAACAAAAAGTCCATCATTCATCTAAACAAGCAAATCAGGGAACTAGTCAAGATTCTAAAAACAGACTTTGATGCAAAAACAGCCTCCAAAACTAAGGATAACCATAAGATATTTTTCAGTTATGAACACAGTCTTAAGAACAACCGTCAACAATGCACAGTATTAGTTGTGGATTGCATCACCTATACTCAGCCAGAAGATATAGCAAATCTGTTGGCTGATAAATTCAGTGCAAATTTTACCTCCTCATCACCCCCAGTTCTCCCCCAAGAAATACCCTCCACCACTCCTCTGTCAATTATCACTAAAGAACAGGTTGCCACTGCACTCTAAAGCTAAAAACATGGCTTCAATCCGGTCCAACAGTATACCAGGTTGCCTCTTAAACAGCTTCAATCAGGACCTATCAGGTTCACTGGAATTTGTATTTAACCACAGCCTCTAGACTGGCTTTGTCCCAATAGAGTGAAGGACAACAGTCATCTCTCTGCACAAAGAGGGGCCATCAACTGACCTGGGTAATTACAGACCCATAAGTTTGACTAGTCATATGTATGGCCATGGAAAGAATAATCTTGGGCCTGATAAAAAAATAACATAGAAGACCTCCAAACACTGGACCCAGCACAATTTGGCTTTGTCAAGGGCAGCTCATGCCTACTGAATCCGGTAGACATTTTTTGAAAGAGTCACTAGGGCCATGGATGAGAGTAAAACAGTGCATATTGCCTACTATGATATGGCCAAGGTATATGGTACAATCCCACTCCAAGGTATTATAAATAAACTCACAAAACTGGGCATAAATCCCTACATGACCAGATGGACTAGAAAAATGTCATTAAAGTGGGTGAATCCAGGCTCACTGATGAGACCACTCCTATTTGGAATATACTTCTCTGAAGTCAAGGCTAATGTAGAATGTCTCTGGATGACAAAATCTGCCAGTTATTGCAAACTGGGGGCAATCACTGAATACCCCAATGATGCAGATATCATTCAAGAGGGTGTAAATCAGACAAATGATTGGTTACAGAGCCATGGCCTAAACTTAAATGCAAATAAATGTATTATGGTACCCTTTGGGAAGCCAAAGACCACAGCAAATTACAACATTAATAGCACACCACTAAGAGTAGATTCGGAGGTGACATATACAGGTATACAGATAGATAGTAGCCTGAACATTGACTGCCATGTGCCCATAGTGGTGAGAAAGTTGTTCAATGTAGCACAGCTTATACGTAAAGGCATGGCATCCAGATCCAAGGAAGTTATGGTCTCACTGTACTCAGCCCTCATTAGACCAACAATTGAGTACAATGCTCCATTTGCCATGTACTTGACTAAGCACTTGCAACAGCTGGAGTAACCCCAGAGGCTCCTGATAAGGAAAATACAGGGTGTTAATAACATGTCCTATGTGGATAGACTAAAAGCCCTATCCCTTTACTCTGTCTTCTACTATTAAGGGGTGACCTATGTCTGACCTACAAGGCACTTACAAATCTAGCTGTGATGGAGCTGATATACATCTGGAAGACAAACAGCATAAGGGCCACCCAATCCTGGGATCTAAGCTTAGTCAGTTACTCAAGCTAAGCATGCTGGAGACACAGGTATGTGTCACAGAGATTACCACTTCTTCGGAACAGTTTTCCTATTCACATTAAAAGAGCCCTTCCCTACCTCTCTTTAAAGTCAGTTTGGATCTGTGGATGGGTTATGTCTATGCCCCTTAATGAGAGGGGGCAATCTGTAAAATACTTAACATATATGCATAAACCTATGCCATCTTCTTACCCCTAGGTGCCACATGTTGGGTAAAACTGGGTTTTACTGGCTAGGCTTGTAAGGGCTCTTAAGTCATTAGTCTAATAATATCCTATGAACCTATGAACCTACAAAGAAAGAAGTCAGTTTTGTTTGGTAAAGGGAGAGAAACAGTGAGATGGAAGGTAGTAGGACAGTTTTAAAAAAATGTAGGTGCAGAAGATCTGGGATGTTAGAAAAATACATAAGCAATTGATAAATAAAAAGGAAATAAAAAGGAAAGAGCCAGCCATGCAGAAAAGATCTGGTAACTGACAAGGAAAGACAGAGACATGCAGACAGAACCAGGATACCAAAGAATGAGAACAATGATTACATTGAAAACTTAACTTATGTCATGGCTGCAGGACCACAAAGATGAAGGATGAGCCTTCGGATCTGATTGAAACATTAAGTCTGGTTGTCTAACTGGTGGAGATATATGCCAGCGACTAAGAAGGCAGGTGGAAAAAACACATTTGCTATACTGATTATTGATTTCACAAGTTTATTCCACCAGTCTACCAGTCATTCTGTGAAATAAAATCTCCATGTGTTTGATTTATACCTGGTCGTCTGCCCTGAAAGTTATGATTACCCTCTCTTTGAGTTCAGCAGCCTTATTGTAACTTATCAGCCCGTGCACTGATATCATTCTCTGTCCTTTACTTTAACAAATGCATCACTGACTTCATTAATTCCTAATACTGCAATCTTGACACCCTTTTTATCATTCTTGCTATCATCCTTTGTCCTTTCCTGCCCTCTGTCTCCTTTTTTTTTGTACATTTTCCAGAACTTCACAGACATTGTGCAAAGTGAAGTCTCATCCAGCCTTGCACGGCAGCAGATTTACAAGTCTGTTCTGTTCATTTACCGGTCATAAATATTGTGCCACTTTTTTTGCCTTTCTGTGCAACATTTAAACTAGTTCCTCCATCTTGCACTGCAATTCCCGCATTTATGTCATCAACAAGGAGCTTAATCCTATTATCTGTTCCTGCATTGACATATGATGTGTAAAGAAGTAAAAAGTGCCAGACTGCACACTGCCATACCCCACTAAGGGCCTGTCTCTCCTTAATCCATAGATGAATGTTTTTATTGAACTGAACACAGTATAGAAAAATAAATAGCAAACAAGAATACCAAAATAAAAATACAGCAACAATGTTCAAAGCAGCAATAAACATTCTCATGAATATAACCAAAGGTTTTATATCACACTAGCAAACTAAAAGGATAAAACAAACTGAATTGTGATAAATATATAACAATCATACATAACATGTGCATGAAAGAAAATGGATAATTTATTTATACATTTACTAACAGGGAAATATAGAGAGATTTTCCTTAAATTTTGAGACATTACACCCAGATTGCAATTTTCATGGCTGCAGGCAAATTTTCTGAGATCTTCTACTTCTTTACTGAAATATGGACTCTGTTAATCCTTCTTTTTGGAAAAATATGTCAGACAGAAAGGCAATAGTGTATACAATTGCAATGCTCTCTTCATACATGTCTTTGCAAGAACAAACTGAGTATAGCCCCTTCTGAAGTAAGATCAGAGTTTAAACTTTTGCATTCATGAAGCTACCCGCAGCTTTTATCTACATGCCATTTATAGTTCCTCATTCCCAAAATATGTGCTTTGCACCAGCCTGACATGTTCTGCATATCACACCATATCAGTGAAAGATTACAAACAAATGCTTCACATTTTACAAGCTCCAAATCTGCATTATAGAAGATCATTATCTGAGCAGAGATACACTTACCAAAAAGGCATATTTATAAGCATTATGCTATACAGAATTCAAATAAGCATGTAAATTATATTTCCTTAAACATCCTGTCCAAAACTTTATTACCACAAAACCTACACTACACTTTGTGGCTTAAATGGCAGCAGAGTTTTCGTTAGTACTGGAAATTCAGAAGACTGTGGTTTCTATTCTCACTCCACGTACTGAGATTAATTTTCCAGTAATGAAAGGAGAGTGATTTACTCCTCAGTGGGACATTTTAGTGATAAGATGTTAAACCAAGGTTCCATCTATCTGAGTTGGTGTCAGCTCAGGCAGATGTAAAATATCCCATATCACTTAACGAAAAAAAGTAGGGAAAAGTTCCCCACAGTCCTGTTATTCAGTATGAATACCACCTTGGATCTCACCTGAAAAATTGACATTGGTCTAATGGGACTAACCTCATCAAGACAGACTAAATAAATTAAAAAAAAAACTGCAAATGAACAATACAATATGTTTAAGAGTCAACATAGTAAGTCAAAGCTGTATAATGCATAATTCAATTGATCCACTAATGCAAATAGAACAAATTTTAAAATCACTGTTTTGGGTAGATTAAGAAGTAATATTTGACTGAGTGGAGAGACCACTGTTGAATACCTGTTGGACAGAAGCAAATGTCTTAACAATAATAAGGTCCATTTTAATGTTATTACTAACAGCAGAGGGAAAGTAATCTAAGAATTGTATAAGCTAACTTTGTATTGGGATTGCTTCAGAAATGCTGACAGCCATTACATTCCCTAGAAAGATTAGTGAGGTAAATAAATATCCTAGTAAATTCAATTAAGTCCCTAATGACTCTAGGAAACTGATCTGACTTGTTGTTTGCCAGGTGTAAGAACATCAGAGACCTTAAATTATTTCTAAGGTAAATGACCAACAATCTTATTAATTTAGCCCTGACAGGAGACTCTTCTGCATGTTAATATCCAGCAATCCTGATTAATTTAACATAACCACCCACAAATATTAAATCTGGAATATGGAATTTTTACTTGAGCCTTACTTTTTGGCTCAGTCTGTTTGCCAGAGCTAATCTGGTAACTTATTATTCTAGCTATCTAATAAGAATACAGATACAAAACTAACCAAGTGATTATGGAGAACATAAAATGCTTATCCATACATATGTTTAACCAAACATGCTTAAAATGTCATGCCTCCATTTTCCCCAAATTGAGCACAGCTGTATATGATAACACTGGTATAAATTTATAACTATCCATCCAATCAAGACTAGCCTTAAAGGCAGTGAAACTAGTACTGTGTTTGACCTGCAGTAGTCAATCATTCCATAGGGAAGAAATACATTGAGTTAGGAATGTATCCTTCCAGTAAGTCTTCTTTATTTGTTTGGACAAATGTAGGATCCTATTGTGAGTGTTTGTAGAGCTACTTGTTTTGCAACTGTACACTACATAATTTGACTGATCTACCAATTCAGGAAGTCAAATAGAACTGAACCTTTCATGGCTCAGAAAGTAAGATAGAGGTCACCTCAGAGTATAAGGATAACCATGCTAATCTGCTGGAAGAGTTGGCAGAGTAACGACTTTCATTTTCTTAGTCGAATATCTTTGAGGTCTTTCATTATGAGTAATTTGCTTGGATTTATACATAATAAAAAATCATTGTATTTGATTATGGGTCTGAAAAAGGAAGAGTACAGTGGTAGGATGACCTCTTTGGATCTTGAAAATATTATCTTGGAATTTAACTGGGACAATGGAAGATTTCCTGACTGTGGTGAAAACATGAGGATTGAATGAGAGAGAGAGAGAGAGAGTTGTCTACATAAGTTCCCAGGTCTCTTATGACTATTTGTCTAAAGAAGACTGCAATTTGTAATATATGTGAAAGGAACAGTTTTTACCAAATGCTGCAACACTTTCTCAACTTCACTACAGCCACTGCCTAAATGCTTTTAGTAATAATGTTCCTTTGGTCACCCCAATCATGCGAGACAATGATCTGGCTAAACCAATGCATTCAGCTGTTAGCAAATGAATAAATAAATAAAAAACATTTAATTGCTGTTCAATATTAGGTCTCTTAAATGCTGTTCAGGAAATCTCCAAATATCTTAATACCTCAAGTTTCATCTAAAATAAAAAAAAAAAAATTGATATCTATTGAATAGCTACAAAATTATAACTTTCCTAAATATCCCCTCAAAACATCAAAGACCAATTTATCTTGCATAAGCTCTCTGGTGTGATAATACACAGAAACAATAAACAATTAGAAACTGTACAACTATAATACAGCTGCATCTGCTGTGCAAGGGGTATAAAAATGTAAAATTTAAATTTCTACACCAAAGTTTGCCAACATGGAAAAATACGCCCATTGCTCACAAAGCATTCAGTTTTTTTCATTATAGTAGGGAGATAAGATCTTGTAACTCTTAGTTCAAAGCATTTCATATAGTCTTTTCCATACTAATGTGATGTTCTTTGAAGGTTCTCTGAAATGCACTGGTGGTGTGCATCAGTGACTCCAGTACCAATTCAGGGGAATAAATCTTTCTAGTGCAGCTGTGCATTTGTAGTATTAATTTCAGTACATGCAGCCTGTGTGATGTATAGGTTCATTAAATTAGTTTACAATGATTCCAGCTGAACTCAACGCCTTACCTTTCTGATATGACAGGAGAAAAGTACACAACTGTATCCGTCTTTGGACTTCAGTTCCTTTGCAGCTTTGGCAAACTGTGAGGTCATCTGAGGGTTTTCCTTTGCCTGACAAAGTAACAAAAGAATGTAATAATTACAATCATGTTTTGCACAATTATTTGCATCTTAGTTAATTTTTTTAATTAGCATCTAACTTTAAGGATGACTGTGTAACAGGAACACTGTATATTTCAAAATGATTCCTGAAGACCTTTTCCCATGTCTTTCCTCACTGAAAATAAACTGATCAGTTGTTGAAATAAACATAAAACAACATGTGAATGAGACAGATCTGATTCTATAATAAGAACTATCATAAAGAAAATTTGAGTAAGTGTCACTTGTGGGAATATGTTTTCCCTTCTAGGCTGAAATGTTTAGCAGTGTCCATGACATTCATGTTTCCTTGCTGTCCACTTGCTTCAGTATTCATTTGTGTGTATGATTCCTCTATATCTGTTGATAAGAAAACTGGATGGAGTTTTAAAAATGGCTTAGGCAGAGCATGTAAAATTCATATTACTATTTTCAGGCATGAAAAATTTGAAGAAATACAGGAATGTTATGTTGAAATGCAAGAATGTCTGCCTTAGCCTCCATTCATAAATGTGGAATAAGGGAAAAGCATGAAATGTTTATGCTATGTTCAGTGACAGAATGTTCTGGAATCAGTGCAGGAAATGGTACCAGACCATCTGATGCGTGGTTATCTCCCTCTCTTAATGCAGCATATGTTTACTGAGTGAAGGTTAGTTTAAAGCTGTAGACACTGTGATTCCAGATGGGCAGTTACCAACATTTTAAGCAGGGCCAGCCTTTGGTCAACTGGTGCCCTAGGCAAAACATCTCCCCAGTGGCCCCACCCTGGTCTACCTACACTATCCAGATTACTGGAAAAGTGCTCCTGCTAGAGCAGCGCATTGGCCTATGCCTAAGGCCAGCTATGATTTTAAGAGACTAATGTACAATCTGAGCAGAAGTTAACGTGGTAAGCTGACCTGCAATGGGATCAAATAGCAGCCATGGCTAATAAATAAAATAGGATCTACCTTAGTAGATCGACAAGTTAAAAAAGCGAAAACGAATTCACCGACGCCAGAAGATCGCAAATCACTTCACCGACGGCAGAAGATCGACAGTGCACAAACACGAAATCGCATACACCCGACACATCATACCAACAAACAAAACAAATTCCCTATCCAAAACCCACACACACAACACAAGCACACCAAAATCCTTACAAACGAACACTAACCCATACATACACAACTATCTGCAACCCTAACCCAAACCCTTACCCTAAGGTCCGTCACTATCGCACACTCACCTAACCCGCGCCCTAACCCTAACTCACTTATCCCACCCCTACCCCTACAGACCACCAACATCGCACACTTACCTTACTCGCACCCTTACCTAACCCGCGCCCTAACCCTAACTCACTTATCCCACCCTACCCCTACACACCGTCAACATCGCACACTTACCTTACTCGCACCCTATCGTCCGTCACTACCGCATACTTACACATCCTTTCCCCATCGCAGTGTTCTCAGCGTCGGTGTCTTCCTCCGTCGGTCTTCTGCCTTGTCGATCTTCTGGCGTCGGTGAAGTGATTTGCGATCTTCTGGCGTCGGTGAATTCGTTTTCGCTTTTTTAAGTTGTCGATCTACTAAGGTAGATCCATAAAATGAATGTGAAGCAAAAACAAGTGGTTGTTGAAGAGTGTAATGTTGCGTGTACTGTTTATTGTTAGCTAGACAGTGGCAGTGTGGAAAGGCATCTGTTTATATATATATATATATATATATATATATATATATATATATATATATATATATATATCTAAGAGGGAGCAGATTCTGTAGGAAGGGCAAAAAGAGGAAAGTTTAACTAAGACATAAAGGGTCATACATATCCTTACAAATAAGTTGCAATGTCAGAACTGCAATGTAATGTATATCAAATATGTATGTCCAGTGCTAGCATGGGTTAGGAGGGGTCAACATGACAGAAAATGAACAGGCAGTACTTTAGCCATCATATGCATTAACAACAGGTATGTAATCAGTAAGCAAAGTAGATGAAGAGCAACAAAATAAACTGACATATAGGCTGAAAAACTGCAAGAAATAAGATGGCTTGACCCTATCTGTTTAAATCAATGGCAGTAATGTCCTATTCCCTCTTAAGAGAAAGAAATGTGTGCTGTTTAAGTATACAGAGGTGACAGCTCCCTTTAATGATTTCTTAGAAAGCATAATTAAAAGCTGTGATTAACTCTACTCTCACAATTTTGGGTGAAACTATTTAGGTCACATTACTTTACTTTTGCGGTAGTGCAGTGGTTAGCGTTGCCACCTCACAGCAAGAGGTTCTCCGGTTCGATCCTTGACTGGGGTGCCTTCTGTACGGAGTCTGCATGTCCTCCCTGTGGTCAAGTGGGCTTCCTCTGGGTGCTCCGGTTTCCTTCCAAAGACATGCTGTAGGTGGATTGGACACTCTAAAGTGGCCCTAGGCATGAGGGCATGCATGTGTGTGCCTTCTGTGGAAGGTTGGGTAGGCTGGCAACTCGACACCATAAAGCTCCACTGCCAATCATGAGCAGACAGGTGATCCGCTGTGGTGACTCCTAACTGGAAAGAGCCGAAAGAAGAACTTTATCTACTTTCATATTTTGAGATAAGAGCCATAGTCTGTGTAACTGGACTAAACCTGGTCTGTTATCCAAGGCATTGTGTTTAACATAATTTTCTATTTGGCAAATGTGGAACTAAGTTAAACGTTTAATATATTTTCCATTTTACCATTGTCTCCATCAATTTTCTCATCAATTTTGTAAACTTACATTTTCTTTCTTTTTGTAATAAATAAAAACAGGAGTACAGCCAATAGCCCCTCACACTGAGCAGTAACCCTCATGTGCCTATGTCATTGAACAATAAAAATAAATGAAAACACAATCTGCATGAACTAAAAGGAAACTTTATTGAGCCATTAAAGTGAAAGATAAGCACTTTCACCTACTAAACTATTTTCAGTAGCTGTACACTTCTTCAGATCAATGCTCAGGCAAGAGTAATAGTCTTTAATTGTATTTTTAACTGAACAGTTCTAAGGTTACATTACAATCCAGCAATTACAATACAAAGTAAAACGCTACCCTTAAACTGAAAGGTGTGATACAAGTGGTGTCAGGATCAGTTTGAGTGGGTGAGGTTGGGGTGGGAGATCTTCAATGAATGGTTGAGGTCATGGGAACTAATTCTCACACTTGAATTTAGAAAGGAAAGACTTATGTGGACTGGACAGGTTGAGGAGGCAATGAGTTTTCACCTAGGTGCTAGACTTCATCAGGTCAAGTGGCTGAGAAGGTGGACGTTCACTGAGGTTGCAAAAATTTTGTAGGTCTGTGTGAAGGGCATAGTGTGAGATGGGAAGGAGCCATGGTGGCCAAAATTCTATTTATATGTGAGAATATGCAGTCTGTGTTAAATTGAATTAAAATCACAAATTGCCAGTTAGGTAAGCAAACTAAGTAAAAACAGGATGATAAAATCTGTAAACCTTTCTAAAATGTGCACAGAATAAGAGCATATAAACACCCACCCACACATCTATCTATGTATATACATACATGCATATATATATATATATATATATATATATATATATATATATATATATATATATGGTTTTACTTCATAACCTGGAAATGCCGAATTTCAGCATTCCGAGATCATGAAGCCGAAAATTCAGAATGCCGAAAGTGCATAAGTGCGAATTCGAATATCTCGATTTTGCGCTTATGCATTTCCGGTATGTGCGTGTAGTGTTATGGTGCCTGAAATTGCAGGTGAGTGAGTGTTTGTGTGTGTTTTTGTATGTTGTACGTGTGGGTAAGTGTAGAGAGGTGTAAGTATGAGTGTGAGTGTTGGATTTGTTGGTGTTTGTGTATGTGTGATGTGTATTTGTGTGCGAGCAAGTATAAAATGCCGTGGTGTGAGATTTTTTTATGTGCGATCTCGGAGTTGGTGTATATAAGTAGGGGGGTGTGGGGTGCAGGAGGCTTGCCCCCCTATTTATATGTAGTGTAGGGTTGCTTGGTTTGTGTGCTGTGGGTGGAATGGTGTGTGTTTTATGTGGTGTATGGTGTATGTATGTTCGTGATTCTGGGATTCGGTATTGTGAATGGTTCGGCTTCATGGTATCGGAATGCTGAAATTCGGTATTTCAGCATTTCGAGATTATGAAGTGAAACTATATATATATATATATATATATATATATATATATATATATATATATATATATATATATATATATATATATATAAAATGCTATAATATAATAAGAGTAAAACTCACACAGGATGGAACTGAGGCTTTGAGGACCTTTGAATATTAGTGGATATTTTGTGAGATAAAAGCTGTTAGTGAGGAAACTCTGGAAAATATTAGCTCATCTTGGAGGTTAAAGATGGCCTGTGTGCTAGGATTGTAAAAGGGGGAAATCAGTCCTATAAGGTAAGTGAGAAAATTATACTTAGGTGTAGGGGTATGAAGGGGAAGACAAACAAGAGGAAACATGTACCTGTCTTCCAGGCAGATTAAAGGGTATCTATGGGGATGCTGAAAAAGAGTTAAAATAACCCTGAATATATAAATCAGTACTTGATGAGTGCTGTAAATGTTCAGAGTTCCTGGTGGGGACTGAGTACGCCTCTCCTGCTTCCACATGCTACATCAATGTATAGTACTGTGAGGGTCCACGATGACAAGTCACTCAGATCTGTGTATGTTGTGATGACGTCAATGCATAGTACTGTGAGAGTCCACGATGACAAGTCACTCAGATCTGTGTATGTTGTGATGAGATGGCCAACGTAAATCCTGGCTAGCTGCTGCAGAGTAATCACGATGGATGTGCTTTTATTGGAGGGCCCTTGCTAGCCCAGGTGAATGGTTAGTAGTAGTGCTGATGTTTCAGAGGTCCAAGGCAGAGGTGGCATTTGATGGAAATAGTCTCATATGTTCATAGATCCATTGGTAAGTACTAAGCTTGCTGCCCTTTTGGGCCATTTTAAGTCTAGTCAGTTTCACTTTAGGGTGAGAATCAAATGCTGTACCTTGTGTCAGTAAGGTAAACAACTTAACCAGTACGCCAACCTCCAACCCCTCACTGACATCAGGAGGTAAGCACATTTAATCTCATTTGCTGCTGAGGTTCTTTGCACTCAAGTAGTGTCTCCACATCCCCTCTCTCAAGGGCAGCGTGGACACTATCCAAAATGGGAAATGTGAGGTTTTTGAAGTTGAAGCATAGAAGTGGGCATCTGTAAAGTACTTTTTTTTTTTTTTTTATTAAGATGACATACATGTTCTGAGATTCTTTTTTTTTTTTTTTTTTTTTTTTTTGAGGGTTCTGGTTGGACTGGACAACTAAATCACCATGATGGTCCTGCAGTCGGAGGGTCAACATGAGATGTACATTCTCCCCATGATGCTGTAGTACCAGACAGAGCTGGTAATGAGATGGCATTATCTACAGCTGCCACTAGCATAGGAGCCAAGAAGGTAAGGTGGAATTTGCGGTTTGTTCTCATCATCTAGGTGTTCAAGTCTTGATATGAGGTTCCAGGTGCTTTTGTGAGTAAAAAGCAGTTCTTTTCCTAGAATGCACTTACCGAACTGTTGTCTGAGAAAATTCTCCAGTTGTTATGAATTACAGTTTGAATTTATTTCACATCTTTAGTGTAGCTCACAGCCATCCTTTTCCTTTGGATGGATTCTGGGGCTTTTGTAAGCACTCCTTGTTACTGACCTCCCCTGGGGGGGGGGGGGGGGGTCCATGATTTGTTATAATTCAGATGCCTTTGTCTTAAAAATAGGGTCACAAATGTGTTTGATTTTGTGGAGACAGTAGCCTCTTTTCAGAAAGTCCATGGTCAGACAATATAGATTTTGTGATAGGCTGCTGAATTTGAGGTGAGTCTGACTAATCTCAGAGCCTGTGATTTGATTACATTTCTTTTGGTGAATGATGGGTGCATGCTGGTAGCATGCAGCTACTGGTTCACCCTACTGGGTCTGAAGTAGTGCATGAGGCACTGGTTCACCCTACTGGGTCTTTAGTAGTGCATGAAATACTAGCTCACCCTACTGGGTCTGAAGTTGTGCATGAGATACTGGTTCACCCTGCTGGGTATGAAGTAGTGCATGAGGCATACCTCTCGACTGTACAGATTTTTGCCGAATGTCCACATTTTTGGCTCACATTTTTGACCTGTTCCTCATAAAATTTTGGTTTGCTGGGAAATTGCTGGGATGATATGAGGATTGAAGTCACTATATAATAACATACATTTGAATTTCAGACTTCATATCCTTCAGAACATGTATGTTAAAACAAACCCTGTTACTCAAATTATTAAGTTTATAAGAGCAATATTTAAGTTATGTCCCTATTTTTGGGTCTCTGTCCCCCCATTTTGTTGGGCTTTGTCCAGATTTCTTGCAATAAGAGGTTGAGAGGTATGACATGAGGTACTGGTTCACCCTATTGGATCTGAAGTAGTGCATGAGATACTAGCTCACCCTACTGGGTCTGAAGTAGTGCATGGGATACTGGTTCACCCAACTGGGTCTGAAGTAGTGCATGAGGTAGTGGTTCACTCTGCTGGGTATGAAGCAGATGTCACTGAAGAATCTTATTTTACTTGCATTTTTTTTAAACCATCATGTCCAGAAATACTACCTGCTGGTGGTCTGTGTGGTTTGTGAACTTCAAGAAATTTGTTGCTCTTTCAGTGTGTTCAGTGAAATCAGCCTGTCCAGAGTAGATTCCCATGTGATGAAGATATAATCAATAAAATGAAGGTAACAGATTATATCCCTTTTGAGTTAAGAGTTGTACACAGTTTGCACTTCCAACCAACATAATACAGTGTTTTCTAGGCTGTGGGCCACGGCTGCCCTGATTTCAATGCCCTTATTCTGTTTGTATTTCCTCCCTCCAAATGTTTGGTTGAGATCCAACTGCAGGGTTATGTCTTCTCGAACTTCTCTGTGGATGTTGGCTAAGGCATTAACACAGATATTCTGGAGGGAGCACTGTGGAAAGGACCTCTATATTAATAAGGACTAACATGGTATTGGAACTAATGATAATCTGCTGATTTTCTGTCTGATGTCTATGGAGTCCAGGCCAGTGGCTTGAGCTTGTTTTCTAAATAAATGGCCATGGCTTCAGTGTTGGACTCTCCGTTGACCAGCACTGGTCTGAATGGTGGGACTGCCCTTTCATCTACTTGATCTGATGTAGCCCATCACCCAGGTGAAAGCACATAGCCTCCCCACCCTGACCAATCCACATAATTCTTTCCTTTTCAAATTCAGGTGCCAGAATCAGTTCCCATGACCTCAGCCATTCCTTGCTTATCTTATACATCCAACTCCTTCAAACTGATCCTGGCATTTAACCCTTCCCATCACAACCTGACTAATCACAACATGCCTGACAAATGCATCACAGTTTTCTGCTTAGGAATAGGAAGTTTTAAATCGCACTGGTTTGTAAGCTGCAGATTAGTTGCTCTGCTGTGATACATCTACAGGAAGTAGAGGTAAAGATTTACTTTGTACTGTGACTGCAAGATTGTAATTTGACTGTAGTACTTCAGTTAAGAAATACAGTTAAACACTAAAGAGACAGTTAAATAGCACTAGTGCTACAGTCTGAACATTGCGTTTCTGATGTTCACACACTCCTATTTCTTACAAACTCACCACTTAACTTTTGGCATCTATGAAATATTGTCCAACCAGTGCAGCACTGCAATTAGAAACTGTTGTTACGTGGAAGAAACTAATGCCATATATGAATATATATATATATATATATATATATATATATATATGGGTCTACTTCTTTTGACCTAACTTTCATTTGCCTGACACTCATTTGCCTGAGACCAAAGCCCCCCCACTTACTTTTCTGTTACTAAGCAATATTACATCAAAAGTTAACAATATCACACCCCCCCTAACTATATATTCTAACTCCAGGGTCGCACTGCAGTGGGGAAGGGGGCATATTCCATTTTCTTGCTAATAATACTTGTCGGTCAAATGAAGGTCAAGCAAATGAAATTTCAGTCAAATGGGGTCAGGCAAATGAGTGTCAGGCAAATGAAAGTTAGGTCAAAAGAAGTAGACCCATATATATATGTGTATGTGTGTGTGTGTGTGTGTGTGTGTGTGTGTGTGTGTGTGTGTGTGTGTGTGTGTGTGTGTGTGTGTGTGTGTGTGTGCATGTATAAAACTCCAAGCAAAACAAGTATGATACAAATACAACCCATAACAAATGAGTTAACAAATTAATTCAGAATGTCCTCTGTTGTTCTAAAACCACAGTTTTGTGCATTTGGGCTGTTGTGTTTTTTTTTTATGCAAATCATTTACTGTTTTGTCTCAACAGTATAATAAGACCTCACCCCAAGTATAACTTGTAAAAGTCATATAAACAATCATATTTACCATTCAGAATGTCTGTACATTTTATATACGTCTACTTAATTAAATGTTCTGATAATGGAGGTCTTGTTCATAACTGCAGGTGCCAGGAGTCCATTTACAAAAACATTTGAAAACTTTCCATTATGAAAGAGTAATGAGTGGTATGCAAATTTACACTAAAGAAATAGTGCAATATTGTTTTGGTTCACTGGGTCATGTGTGCACAGAACTGGATCTTTTTTGTCAAGCAACAGCTGGCTTTTTTTTCTCAGGGGCTCCTATGAGAAAGTAGGCAAAGGTTACATATATCAATCAGGCATAACTCATTTTAACGTTCCTGAAAAGAACCTGCAAAAATGACATACTAAGTGGTATAAGCAACCATCACTGGAATTGTAATGATTTTCTTTACATTTAGTAGTTTCTGAAGTATTTTCTGAAAAGTAATACAGTGACGTGCTGGCTGTCAGTGCTGTGATCCTGCTGCTATTGTAAGCGATCATTCATTACTAGTCTGTAAGTATTTTCTGAAAAGTAATATAGTGACATGCTGGCTGTCAGTGCTGTGATCCTACTGCAGTTTGTAACTGATCATTCATCACTAGTCTGTTAAGTATTTTCTGAAAAGTAATACAGTGACAAGCTGGCTGTTAGTGTTGTGATCCTGATGCAATTTGTAAGCGATCATTTATTACTAGTCTGTTAAGTATTTTCTGAAAAGTAAAATAGTGACAAGCTGGCTGTTAGTGTTGTGATCCTGCTGCAATTTGTAAGCGATCATTTATTACTAGTCTGTTAAGTATTTTCTGAAAAGTAAAATAGTGACACGCTGGCTGTCAATGCTGTGATCCTGCTGCAGTTTTTGCACGATCATTCATCACTAGTCTGTGCTTCCATGCGGACTCCATTGTTTACATACATGCATTTGTCTTAGTTTGCCTTTTTAAATATAGTTATACTGTTTTTCCATTCTGCTAGTGAATAGCAAAAGATGGGTATCATTTGTTGAAGATTTATTGGCAGTGATCTATTTTTAACATTTACCAGAAGCAATTGTTTAGTTTGTTAATGTCCATTCCTCTTGCTAGAATCCTCATAGAATTTCATTTCTGTTGGCAGACATGCATACGTAAATCAGTACTGCCAATGCATAAATTGTTTATGTCGATTCTCTTACTGAACTTTGCCACTGAATTGAATTTTGGCTGTGTCTGAATACATTTGGCTGACAGCCTGCTTGCCAGTTCTATTTCCAGGTAAGATAGTATTTGGTACAACTTCCTTACTGACATCTGCAGCTTTGCACCTTAGGCCATGTAAAGGAATCAGCTCTGTCCTATTCTTACTGCAGTAAGTAACAAGCTGGCTACCTACTGCTAGCTCTGCTCTGTCTAGTATTGCAGTATTAGACAGAGTACAGATGAATTGTTTAAGTAGACATTGCATATAGTTTTGTCTTAATTCATTGCAGCTACTAACTTTAGCAATGTTTTCTACCTTTGACTTTTACTATTACAGTGCACTCAGAGTGCAGGTTTTATCTGTGTGCCCCCATAATGACTTACCATCCTGATCTATATCAACCTACAAGATCATTATCTGCTGTTAGCTATGTCTTATCTGACTTAGTGGTGATAGTGCATAAAGTCTACATTTATCCTACTCTCCACAGCTCCTATTTTTAGCAAGGTTTCCATTCTTCTTTATCATTAATATGGAACCTTCTTTCAGCAAACTTCTGACTTGATTGCTGGGTTAAATCTACATTTTATCTAGAGTCTCTCAGCTGTGTTTGTCAGTGGCAGAACTTTGTTGCAATTGTTTTCATCCCTACCACTATTTCAGAGTGTCATTAGTTTATAACCAAATATTAGGAAGCATTCTATTTAATTACCTTGCACCACTCACCCTGACTAGTTAATTGTCTTGCACCACCAAGCCTATTTAATTGCCTTGCACCACTCATCCTGACTATTTAATTACCTTGCACCAGTTACCCTGGCTATTTTAATTGCCTTGCACCATTCACTGTGACTAGTTAATTGTCTTGCACCACTCACCAGGACTATTTAATTGCCTTGCACCACTCATCCTGACTATTTAATTACCTTGCACCAGTTACCCTGGCTATTTTAATTGCCTTGCATCATTCACTGTGACTAGTTAATTGTCTTGCACCACTCACCAGGACTATTTAATTGCCTTGCATCACTCACCATGACTATTTAATTGCCTTGCACCACTCAACTTGACTGTTTAATTGCCCTGCATCACTCACCAGGACTATTAAATCACCTTGCAACACTCAACCTGACTGTTTAATTGCCTTGCACCACTCACCAGGAATATTTAATTGCCTTGCACCACTCACCCTTTTTAATTGCCTTGCGCCACTCACCAAGAATATTTAATTGCCTTGCACAACTCACCATGACTAATCAATTGCCTGGCACCATTCAACATGACTGTTTAATTTATTTATTTATTTATTATTTATTTATTTATTTATTTATTTATTTATTTATTTATTTAACATTTGTTAACACGGGAAAGTCCGACTTGGAACAAGCCAATTTTCAGTGAAGGCCCGGGGAGAAACGCTCCAGACGCATGTCTTTGTAACGTGGGAAAAAAACGGAGAACCCGGAGGAAACCCACACAACTGCAGGGAGGACACGCAGACTCCTCACAGAAGGCACCCAGCCGAGAATCAAACCGGAGAACCTCTTGCTGTGAGGCGAGAATGCTACTGCTGCACCACTGACTATTTAATTGCCTTGCACCCCTCACACTGACTTGTTTAATCGCCTTGTACCACTCACCATGATTATTTAATTGACTTTCACCACTCACCCTGACTATTTAATTGCCTTGCACCATTCACCCTATTTAATTATAATTGAATTGCACCACTCACTGTGACTATTTAATTGGCTTGCAGCACTTGCTTCTGTAAATGCCACTAATTCTATCCGAACTTTAGGCATTCTGAATATTTTATCATCTATGCCATTGACCTTTGTAGGTGCCCCTTTATTCCTCCTGCCAGATGTTTTATTGATGTGGTCTTCATTTTTCCCAGGAGAGAGAGTAACCGTCACTTATCCATCTTCACTGCAGAATTCATTAAAAGATGTTATTATCTTCTATGATTTCTAGAAGATAAAATAATCTGCAAAAATCGGAAGAGTGCTAGAAAATTAGATTTTCAACAACACCAACAGTAGGGCAGTTTCCACAATTCTGACAGATGCCACCATGGATGCTGTGGCCTCTAGAGAGGCATTCAGCAGAATCAGGATTCTTCAGATACTGGTCCTGGAGTTAGTTGCAGATCCACTGATGCACTGCATGACTGCTGCTGCTGCACTCTTTAGCGATCAAATGTCCTTCCACGTGCCTGCATGGATGGCCATCACATAGGACAAAATCATTACAATCGGGCACTGTAGAGGTAAACAGACTCCCACGAAGCCCAGGAGTAAAGGTAATAATTTTATAGAATTCAAGACTTGCACACAAAACTAGAGTAGCACAAAACAATAAAATGCTTAAAAGGATCACCGCATTTTTCATTCTTGCTTAGGACTTCATCAGACATGCTGTTTATTATCCCCCTCCCCTATTTTATACCAGATGTTGCTCAATAATTGAAATAAATAATCCATTTAAGGATTATTCACTAATTAATGACATGAGTCAAATTATGATACAAAGAGCTGCTACATTCTAAAATCCTTTTCTAAAACCATTGTTATGTAATTATAAAACTCTTCTAGAAATACAGTAGATTCATAATAAATCTATAGAAAGTATGTGCATACAACAAAATTATTTGTAGAAATAAATGAACACTTAATCTTGTTTGTTAAATGATTATATGTAACTTTGAGAAAATGCTATAGAGATAAAATATTATGGATATAAACTACAAATCTACTGCCCTCTAGTTTCCAAACTTTGTTATAAAAAGCTGAAACTACAAAATGTGTAAAGTAGATAGTACATAAATTTAAAAAAATTAAGTCTAAATATTCTAACATAAAATATACCAATAAAATTTAACAACTACCATTAAAACAATATAAGTAAAAACCTACATGTATAAATAATTTACAACTCTAAAAAATACTTTAATATTGTTGGAGATTTTAAGTATTTTTTTATGTAAATTTACTCCTCTAATATTAGTAAAACCTAGCGGACCTAAGTTTTGGAACCGAGACCAGGGAGATATTTTTGTTCAAGCCCAGGAATTTATTGGCTTTTAAGATAAGCTGCCAGTATACTTCCCGGTATTTTATTCTGGTCTCCCATTGACCCCCTCAAGCATCTTGTGGAATTTCTTCCAAAGCAAAAAATATAAAGGTGGCATATTTACAATATACACTGTGCTTATATAATGTATTTGTTATATCTTTCTTTTGATTGTCATATCAATGTTCATAAATTTTTTTTTAAAAGACCATTCGGTCTATCCCACATAAAACGCTAAACGTTTTTTACACTGACCCAAATAAGCAACTCCCCGATTATCACGGTTTGTATATCTTTTGGTTTGTATATATCTGTCTCTGCTTTGTGTATTCATATATATATATATATATATATATATGTGTGTGTGTGTGTGTGTGTGTCTGTGTGTGTGTGTGTGTGTGTGTGTGTGTGTGTGTGTGTGTGTGTGTGTGTGTGTGTGTGTGTGTCTGTGTCTGTGTGTGTGTATGTATAGATATATATATATATATATATATATATATATATATATATATATATGTACAAACACACACACACACACACACACACACACACACACACACACACATATACACACACACGCACAAACTTTGTGTTACTAATATGAGGGCACTGGGCATATTTCCACACTTAACATGTAAATTTTCTTTGTTTTGTGTCTTCCATTCTTTTGTATTGATTATTCTCCAAATAGTTTTTAATGCTCCTACTCTTGCTGTAAATAAATTTTAACAGTTGTTTAAATACTCCATGCATATCTGAAAAACTCACAAATATATTCCACTTTTTAGATATAACATTCTTAATAACAATAGCATCTCTATTGTTTGTGTCTTTCAGCTTTTCCCGGTTAGGGGTCGCCACAGCGGAACTCTGGTCTGCTAATGATTGGCAGTAGATTTTTACGTGCTGGCTTGCTGGGCCTAATGCACAACCTTCAATGAAGGAATGCCCATTCACACATGTTGCCACACAGAAGACGCTCTAACTGAGAATCGAATGGGCAATGTCTAACTGTGAGGCGACAACGCTACCGCAGCACCAAAATTCATAATAAAAGCCCCTGTGCCTGTAGTCAAATTTTCTACCATTATGTTATTGCTGTTATTACTGTCCTTGATTAGATTGGGCAGCCATGGTGGTGCAGTGGTTAGCATTGTCGCCTCACAGCAAGAGGTTCTCCAGTTCGATCCTTGGCTGGGGTGCCTTCTGTGCGGAGTCTGCATGTCCTCTCTGTGGTCGCGGTCCTCCCTGTGGTCACGTGGGTTTCCTCCGGGTGCTCCGCTTTCCTCCCACATCCCAAAGACATGCTGCAGGTGGACTGGACACTCTAAATTGGCCCTAGGTGTGAGTGTATGTGTGTGCCTTCTGTGGAAGGTTGGGTGCCGGGCTGGCCACTCAACACTGTAAAACTCCACTGCTAATCATGAGCGGACAGGAGATCTGCTGTGGCGACCCCTAACTGGGAAAAGCCAGAAGAAGAAGAAGATTATCTTCTACGGTTTCTACATTATTTTCTTCCTGTGTCAAGGACCCTTCCATAATGAACTTTTCCTCTGTAGGTTTACTTCAAATTACAGTGTAGCTTTGGTGTTGAAATTATTAATTCACCTTTGTTTATACAATTTATTTTCTTTCCTTTCTTTCTTTCTTTCTTTTTTGGTAGCCTCTTCTTTCAGTTCTTTGACAATTCTTTTCTCATTTTAAGTATATTTTATTCCCAAACTTCTCAACATCTGAGCATAAAAGTCATAACAATTGCACCTTACAAATCATAGCAGAGGGTTAAGAAGATGAGCAGTCTTTCATTCTTCAGAACTGAGTGTCTTTAATTACACTACACTCCATTATTAATTGATGAAAAAGAATCTGCACATCATAAAAACAGCTGTTTTAATGGGCTGTCCTTTTTCAAATTCAGTCATTCTTGTCAATATGTGTTTATGTCACCAATTAGTTAATTAACTAAAGCACACAAGCCTAAATTCTAATTATACTTACCTGATCCATGACTACCTAAGCCATATTTCTGCATTGCATTTTGTAATGTAATGTAATGTGAAAACTGTCAAGCACTCTAATTACATTAGTATTGATGAAAATACCCTAGCCTTTGTGACCTAAACTGTAATCTACTGGATCCTTTATTCACCACAGACTATCACTAATATTTCATTCTATATACATACCCACCTAGCTTGCAACAATTTAGCCAGGATCTTCTAATCACAAGTTAGAAAAAAATATATTTCTTAGTTCCAAGATACTCTGCATTATCATTTTTCTCCTACACAAAATGTACCATTCATCCCATGATGTCCTGCTCTGTCACCCTGACCAACAAATCATTAATTTATTCAAGTTATGAACAAATAACTTAAACTGCAAATCTACCCTCCTTTCTTTCATATTTCCTTATCATAGGTGTAGCCACTGCCATCAACCTCTAGAGAATTTGTATCCATATACTTACCTATAGCATCCTTTATTTCTTCCATGCTAATCTTCCTATTCATTGGCTCCCTATCCAGCCCTAGTTTCCATCTAGCCATATATGAACCCCTCACCTGAGATTCTCTAGTTTCCATAAACATCTTCTTTAAAAAATGTTTATTTTCATTACTTATGACTTTCAACTTTTCCTCCATATTCTCTGTTCTTACTTATCTAATAAATTTTCATATAGCCTTCTTTTTCCATCACTCTGGGTGGAAAAAATGGGCTATTACTTAGAACACACGTAGGTATTAGGCATATAGTCTAGGAGACTATTGGAGAGGCTAGCTCAGTTTCCCAACTGCCTCAGGGCACTGTCTGATTAAGTGACTTTCGCAGTGTCTCTTAGTCAGCAAATGAAGGCAAAGGGAATCCAACCCTAGGCAACAGGAAGTAGCTCAATGGCAACCCTAGGCAACAGGAAGTAGCTCAATGACATCCTTAGGCAACAGGAAGTAGCTCAATGACATCTCATATCCTACAAAGCCAATCATGTCAGTCTGTATTCAATAATAATTTTAAATTTTTGGAGCTGCCCATCACAATAATTTTTTTCCTCCTCCAAAATTCCAACTTATACTCATTGCATTCTACATCTCCCTCAACTTCACTACAACTGTCTGCTTTCTACTCTTATCATCTCCTCTCTGCTTTCTACTTACATCTAACAAACCTCATCTCTCTTATTTCTTCTACCCATAAATGTAAAATAGTAATATGACATTTCAAACCTCACTATATAAGCCAATTTGGGGTCTATATTATAATCTCGAATGTTTAATAGTTCGAATGCATAAACATCGAACTTTATGCATCGAACTATTAAACAATCAAAACACAATAAAAATATTTGTAGAACAAAAAAAAATAACGAGTGTAAGCAAGGGGGCAAGCCCCCCTGCATCCCCACCCCCGCTACTTAAATATACCAACTCTGAGATCACGCTACAGTGTAGGAAAGGGAAATCTTCCCTTTCCGCACCATACTACGTTAAAGTGCAATCTCGGAGTTGGTATATTTAAGTAGCGGGGGTGGGGGGTGCTTAAACCCGTTAGGGTAAGTATTTGATGTTTACATTTTTTTTTATTTTCGAAGCTATGGAACTTCGATAATATGGTGTCGACCATTTTGTATTCGATGTTCCGTAACTTCGAGATTATAATATAGACCCGCCAGTTTTGTCATGTATTAATATGCAATGACTCTATATTTTATTTACTGTAGTTTCTCTAATAAGAGCTGCTTTTCAATTATTGTATATTGTATGTCCATATTAAACATTAAGCTTTACATTTATATAAACTGCCTGTTTTGTAACTGGAACTTTTCTCCCTAGCCCTCTGCTGAAAAGGAGCTACCACAGTCCACAATGACTACTCTGGTCAATAAAGCAACTGCGCACTCAAGGAATCAATCAATCAATCAATAAATAAATAAATAAATAACCCTTGTGTACCTTCTTAATAGCAAATTATTTCTCTATATCTGATAAAAATAACATTTTCAAGTCTGTTCCAGGTGCTAACGTTGTATCTAACATCCAAACACTTGGTCCAGTTATGAAAACTTCATCATCTATCACCAGATTTAAACATAAGGCTCTGTGATCTTAAAAAACAATTCTCTCTAAAATCAGAATTTCCCAAATAATTTTTATTAGCCATCTTAAGAAGCTCCCTGTATTAAGATCATCTAACATCCACCAACATCTGCAAATCAGTTAATGTTAAGGCATCCTGCAACTACTAACACCCACCCATTGATCATCAACACCTATAGGTATCATATCCAATTTATTGTAAATCTTCTTTAAAATAGAAATAAGGCCATAGCAAATAACATTAGCCATGGATTTAGATGTCTGGATGAGTGGCATAATAGTTTAAACTGCTAGCCTTAAACATTCCTAAACCAATATCACCCAACACCTTACTAGGAGAGATATTCCCACAATCTTGAATGGTTGAAGTGAATCTTGTTTTCCATATTGATGTAACAGCTGCATATACTCTTCTCTCTCTAATAACCAGAATCCTTGTTACCCCCCACCAAAAATGTAACATTCCCCTTTGCAGTCATGAAACACATTTTGGATTTTGTATACAAAAACCTTCCATATTCAGCCCCCTTAACTAGTCTCTAATAACCAGTTCTATACCTACCATATTAATATTGTTAGGATTAAAGTAGGGCAAAGCCGATGTCTTTAACTATGTAAACCATCTACACGGCAACTACCATCTTCCAATTTTCAGTTATTTTTATTCATCCTGTCATGCTTATTTGTAGACGTAGTGCCCCTAACTCTATCTATACTGCTCTCCCCTTCTAAGTTATAATGCACCTCTAAATCATCATACCTGAATGAGACTTCTACACCTTTCTTTGACCCACCTGTACTCCAATAGAGCTCAGGGGTGTCTATGAAACACAAGATTTATCTCTCATTTTCTTGGCTCCTCCTTCCTCAAACATACACCGTTCCCTGATTGCTACATCTTCCCGTGTCTTATCTGCTTGTGTACACAGTCTCTCCAAAAGTCACAGCTCCCCACACTTTGTGCACCCTATAATACAGAATTATTGTTGCGCCTCTGACTACCACACATATCACAAACATATGCCATACTGTGCATTGAAACAGATAACTGTTTGAAACTTAAATAAATGTTTGTATATGGAAAAGAAAGTAAGAGAAGGAAGGAGGGACATGAAGAAAAAGAAAGAAAGAAAGAAAGAAAGAAAGAAAGAAAGAAAGAAAGAAAGAAAGTAAGAGAAGGAAGGAGGGACATGAAGAAAAAGAAAGAAAGAAAGTAAGAGAAGGAAGGAGGGACATGAAGAGAAAGAAAGAAAGAAAGAAAGAAAGAAAGAAAGAAAGAAGGAAAGAAAGAAAGAAAGAAAGAAAGAAAGAAAGAAAGAAAGAAAGAAAGAAAGAAAGAAAGAAAGAAAGAGGAAAACAAACTGCAATCCTCCCACCCAATCCATTGTCCCTAATCATCCACTATTTTGATTAAATGAGCCAGTCTGTACCTCACATAACTATGATAACTCAGCCAGTAAAACAGATTTGCCCAGAAATGGTTCCTCATCATAATACGAACCATTTTGATCCATTTTCTAAATGTTCAATCTAAAATTTATAAAACTGAACTTATTACATGATCATAACTGCTCCTTGCTCAAAAAATGTCAAACAGTTTGACCTGTCCCCATGTCACAGAGAGATAAAGCCTTTACTGGACATGAGATGACCATGTTCAACTAGTGGCATGGATGCTGGAGAATGCCACATAGGAGTTTGGGAGTAAGAAGCCAAAGTCAGTTGGCCCATCCTGGGGGGGGGGGGCAGCTTTGGCTTACTGCAATGACAGGGTTAAGATCCTGGAAAGATCCATGTTGCAATTATCATGCAGCTTGATAAGGAGGTTCCACACCCAGAGAAACACACATGCACCTCTTAAAGGCAGGGATTGTTGAGCTTGCAAGGCTGCTGAGGACTGGTGTGGGATAAGGCACACCCTCTGGCCACAGTATGAAGATGCATCGGTGTCCTCAATCTCCTCAATGACTTCAGACGTGGGCTGGGTGGAGTCTAGGGGAGGCTAAGGTGTGTCCAATGGAGCCAGTGAATGAGGACAGGAGCTTGTAGCAGCTGATGATCAGCGACAGGAAAGCAAAAAACTATTCTCACCTAGTTTATTGATGGGAGACACAGTCTCCATACTCATACCATGCTTGAGTTCAGAGTTGTACTTAATGTCATGTAATTCAGAAACCATAATGGTAAACTGAGATAAACCTCTTACGGAGAACAGTGTATCTGTCAGGTAAACAGTTGTTGCAAAGCCTGAAAATGATATACACAGACAGTTAACTGAAAAGAGAGGAAATGCTTTAGCACACTTAACCTCAGTACAGATGCAGAAGCACATCCCTGCCATCAACCCAATACATGGATTAATCAGATAAAAAAATAAACTGCAATAACATGGTGCCTGAACCAGAGCTCAGGTAACTACTATACCAGCTAGAAAGGCAAAGCCTTAGTTTAAGTGCATGACCAGAGCAATAGGAAACTATGTGCTTGAATTATGACTTGAATCCAGAACCTACAGGCCTTGTTCTGGATCCTCAGCCACAAGCTTTTGAAGGAGTGGAGAGCTATCCACAGTGTTGGAGCACCTTGACTCCCTCATACATATGTGATGCAGACACAGATAAATGAGAACAGATAAAAGGTATAAGCACATCTCACCTCAGTTCAACTGTTATTCACTTGGAAATGAACCAGTGCCTTTTCCTGCAAGGATTTTAATTGATACAGCAGTTCTTGAAAACTCTTCATAAGTTCATAGATATGTACTAGGCCAACAACCACAAGGGCCTAGCCATACATCCCAAATCTCTGACAAGTTCTGGTACCCTCGATAACTGTAAACAGGGGCTTGAAAGTTGAAACATTTACAAGCAGGGGCCTGTGAGATAGACACTTACAGGCTAACTGTCTCCATTACAGACACAGGTACCAAACAGGGATGAATTACTTGTGCCCCATTCAGTTCTTGAATTAAACTTCAGTTGGGTTAGGGAGGAACTCTGCTTCACATGGATGGGGAGCCTGTTCCAGAGAAAGGGTAGTTTCTGCGATGCATACCTCTCTCTCCATCAGGTCCTATTTATATTACAGACAAGGTTTAAGTCTTTACTATGGGTAATTCTAGTGTTTGTTTTGCAGATAGGAGGAGGTCCATCAGGGTGGGAACTGACAATGCTTATATGCCAGGTGTAGATCTCCCCTCACCATCCTGTAAGAGACAGAATACATGGATAAAGCTTTGAAGTGGTCTGCATAGGACATATTACTTATGCCCTGTATTGTTTTAGTGAACAACCTCTGTGTATGTTCTGGTTGTTGTATGTGCCTAGTTAGTTACATACCAAAGGGGTCATTGTACTCAAAGATAGGTCTAATGAATGGTGAATATGGTGTAACAATGACCTCCTTGGACCTTGATGCCATACCTTTATTTATAAGTTGCACAGTGGTGGCTGGTGACTTCAGATCAAAGGGGGGACTGCAGGAGACAGCTGAATGGGTGGGGCCAACAAGAAGGGGTGTGGCCAACTAGAAAGGGGCAGAGCTATGTTCAAAACCACAAAAACTGGAACTTTAATAAAATACGCTGCCCTGGGTGCCAAACCATCATTATGAGAGCCCAATCAAGACAAAAATAAATGTAGAAGAAAATAAATATTTCAATGCTTTGGTTACATTTCAGCTTACTTAATATCTAGATGGAAATATTTTGCTTCTCTGCTGGTAGTTCGTTGGAAACAAAAAGGTTGTTTGGAATGAAAAAAATAAATTACTTTTTAACTACATTACTGGAATGCCAGTCAAAATCAAATATAAAAAACAAGCAGCACTCAACTCAAACCACTTCTCCTTGCACTGCAGTTCTAATTATAATTTATATTCAGCTTTATAAAAGTACTAAGTAACATGCTGAAAGTAGCAATCTCTGTGATACCCCCACTTGTAAAAATCTTTATTATCCAAAAAAAGACCTGCTTCCTGACAACAACTATCTACTTGTTTCATGGGGAAAACAGGATCAAAGTAAAAAATGAACAGCAAACTAAAAACAAGCTCAAGATAAATTGCTTAAAGGATTGCTGCACAGGTTATGGAACACACATGATAGATTGGCATTCTGTTTAGTTTATGGGTAAATCCTGCAAAGATGACTGCAAGTCTCCAACAAATGTAATGAGCTTCTGAAAATACTGTAAATCCTGTCCTTTATTACAAGTACTGTCATATGCATTTCAATACCTAAGGCTTATACATTATCTAGTTATGTAAATATTCTCTGCATGGCAACAACAAAAATGCTTTCAATGTTGGTAATTTTTTTAACAGTATGCTTATTAAAGCTTACTTGCATCTTACAAACTCAGACAAGCTTACCTGGTGGTCATTAAAGCATTCCTACTTAAACACAGAGCAACAGGCACTGCAACAACATGCATTTTCTGAATAATAGGAAGCATAAATCAACAGTATAAAAATATGACAGAAAACCAGAACATTCTGCAAAATCAGGACAGATGAAAAGCTACTGTAGTACTTGTGTCTGCCTTGGATGGGGGATACTCTGCACACTTACAGTGCATAACTGCTCCTTGCCTTGCTTGGACACATCTAAAGTCACTACATGGGGGAGTGGGGTACAACAAGTATGTCACAGTTTGAAATGTCTCTGGTTGATGGTGATGGCCCTGACACATTTGTCATATCTCTCAACCTCAGAGTGAGAAATCTGGACAAAGCTATAAATAGAAGTGGGACAAAGGCTCAAAATAAGGACATTTTTTAAATATTGCTCTTATAAACTTAGAAAGATAATAGAATAGTAGGTATTGCATTAGTATGAATTTTCTGAAGGGTATGAAATCTGAAACTCAAATGTCTGTCATTATTTTATAACTTCACTCTTTAATGATTTGCCACTAATTTGCCAGAAAACCACAATTTTATGAAAAACAGACGAAAAATGTGATTCAAAAATACAAAATAGCCACACAATACAGCTGGAAATCTGTCAAAGAAGGGACACTTTTTTAATATCAGTACTGCTAAGTTGAGCAGCTGACAAAATAAGTGAATCTACATGCATTTGTGAAATAAAAGTAATCTATAACTCTGATCATTACAATTATTTATTAATTGTAAACCCTCCATGTTTTCTTCCAAAATCGCCATTTTGCGGAGGGATTATTAGGGGGAGAGCAATGTTTTGAGCCAAAATTAGGGACAGTTGAGAAGTTTGGATATGCTTAATTCTATAAAGTGATTTATTTATGTGTACCTCTCAAACTCTTAAAGCAGGAAATCTGGACAAGGCCAAATATATTGGGAGAACATACAAACAGTACTAAAAATTACTCTTGTATAAACTTAGACAGTTGATAGAATAACAGGTCTTGCTTTAGCATGCATTTTTCTGAAGGGTGTGAAGTCTGAAACTCAATGTCTGTCATTATTTAGTGACTTAATTCCTAAATGATTTGCCAGAAAACCACAAATTTTATGAGGAACAAAGCAAAAATAAGGAGCAAAAATCTATTCATTCTGCAAAAATCTGGACAGTTGAAAGGTATAGTTCAGCTGGGGCTGTCTTTGAGTTTTCTGCCCTTCCCCCCCTCACAAAATCATGATCGGATGGTAAAAAAACTAAATCCTCATTTTTTGGTAATATTTATAAGAATGACAAAGTGAATGAAATAAATGAAAGGGAACAGGAAAGTTTACATTTAGTTACTACTTATGGATGTTTTACACCAGAATTTAGGAAGATATTTACACAGTTTTGGGAATATTTTTGTTCCCTTATCAGTGTTTAGTCTTGGTTAAATGTTAACTTACAATTCTCCTATAGAAGGGGAAAGAATATTAAGGATTTTTTAGTTAAAAGTAAATTTAGTTTTCCCCTTCCCAATATTTCTAAACAGTTGGGTAGCATTGGAACACATCAGTGTGGTAGATGCAAAGCCTGTCAGTTTGTAATTGCATCTTTTCCATACATTAATAATATGTCTTTTAAAGTTCAGGAGAGTTTTTGTTGTAATTCAGAATGTGTAATTTATGCACTTAGTTGTCCTTGTGGAAAATTGTATATTGGAGAAACAAAAAGGTTATTTAAAACAAGACTGCTTGAACATGTGAGGGATATTCACGATAAAAAATAGAGAGCCCAGTGGCTATGCATTTTTTAAATTTCCACAATAGTGATGCCAAAGGTTTAAAAGGCTGTGTACTGGAACAAATAAAATGTGGTAAATATGGGGACTCAAATATTAAACAACAACTGTTATACAAAGAAGCTGTATATATTCTTAAGTTTAAAACTTTGTGCCCTGAAGGTTTGAATGAAGATTTTAATTGGAAAATGTAACTAAATTAGTTAATTGTTTAATTGTTTTAAATAATAGGTTGATTGAGTTAATAGATTTATTGATAAATGTATATATAGAGATGCATTTGTATGTTTTTTGTACTCCTTGAAGGCTGTGGCCAAGACGTCAGAGATACAATAAACTGTGTGGTGGATACACCTGTTGTTCCTTTTTTCCTTGGTATTTTGCGGTTGTTCCTATGTCTACTGATCCTAACTTCCACCTTCCAAGAGTTTTTCGTGAGCATGTGGATGGCAACCAGCTGTCGTTGGACAACTTTCTTAGCAATTCCATAGAACGTGGTGAGAGACAATCCGGTTCTAGAAATGTAACTGACAAGAATGCTTTATCCTGGGATAAATGGGAAGATGAGCGATGTCAACGCTTTCCTAACCCATTTGCTACTGTTGGAAGAAAGATTCCTATTTCTGTAAGTGCAGAAAGTAAGATACTGATTTCTGAACTAGAAAAAAAGATGTGGAAAGAAACAGCAACCTATTTTAATATATGTGGCTTGCAGAAATACTTAGATATTGACATTATTCCTAGGGGTCTACGAGTATTCAAAGACCCTACCACTCCTTTCAATTTGTCAATTGACACTGACATTGCCTTCCATAAATGGTGGGTTGCTGCTGCTCATCAGTGTGTTACTGAATGGCTTCGTATTTTGATCGAAAGGGACCAGCTAAAACAAAAGAAATTGTGTTCTGAAATAAAAAAGTTGTACAGTGACATTTATTCACAAGTTCCCTCTTCTATGATGGATGAATTTCTTAGGCAAACTAATGATAAATTGAAAGAATATGAATTAGCGTTGTTGGACAGAAAAAAAGGTAAATTAATTAGGGACTTGAGAGACTACGAATCCAACAATGCATTTCTCTCAAGGACCAATCGAAACAAGACGAAAAAGCGAGTTAGGTTTCACCAAGAGAAGCAAGCTAGTGAGAATCGCACCTCGTCGGCATCTGCCTCAGAAGGAGGATATACGTCATTTGAAGATGATGGCGGAGAATGTAATTATCCTGGACTACCACCACCACAACAGGCTGAATCATTTAGACAAACTTTTCACCAAGAAGCCTCCTTTTCCAACGGAGGCTACCAGGGACAAAAACGCCAACGTGAACCCTTTCAAAACTATGGTTTTGACACACAGAGGTCCGGTGGTTTCAAAAGAGGTAAACGCTGACTTTGAGACAAGGAATTCTAGTAATTATGTAGTTAATTTATCTAACTACAATTTTAGTGATTCTGAAATGTTCATTCTTAACTTAGGGCTCAAGTTTGTTCCAACGGTAGTCAGTAGACTACATGAACTGAAGACAGATATTTTCTGTTTTGGCAGGAAATTATATTTAAAGCATTTTTTTAGTAGGGAACAGGATGTACAAATGAATTCTAGCACGGATAGTTGCTGTTCTTCTGTTGCCACTTCATCCGATAGTTTTTATTCTTGTACCTCTGAAAATGATGTTAATGCTTATTTTAAATTTGATACAACTAAAGTACCTTCATGTAGTCAGTTTGTACCATGTATTTTAAATACTGATGTCACTAACTTTGTTAAATTGACGAATCATGCTACAGAGGTAGCTTATGAGAAGTTTTTTAAAGATAAAAGGAATATCAATTATAACATGAAATATCAGGACTGGCAAACTTTGTTGTCTCTGAGTAAACAGAAAAATATTATTTTTAAGCCAGCTGATAAGGGCAATAAGTTAGTAGTGCTGAATGCTTCTGATTACTTGGATATGTGCATGGAGCATCTTAGTGATGCAAATATCTATGAAGTAGCCCAGTTAGAATGTTATAATGAAGCGATCATTTCTTATAAAAACCTTTTATATAAGGGAAGTAGATTAGGTTATTTTAATTTGCAAGATGTGAAAAATAGGTTTAAAGTTGATAAATGTTCTATGGCATATTTTTATTGCCTGCCTAAAATACACAAAAAATCATCTAGTTTATCAGGAAGACCAATTGTTTCTGGTCGTACATATTTTTCACACAATTTGGGTATCTTTTTGCATTACTATTTATTACCTTTTGTTAAAAAGTTACCATAGTATATTACGGATGCATGTGATTTGCTGGATAAGTTAAGCAACATTAGCTGGAACAACAAAATGTATTGGGTTACAGTTGATGCTAAAAGTTTGTACACCAACATAAGTCATATATTTGGCTTAGAAGCAGTAAAATTTTTTCTGGGAGAATCACCAGCTACTGAATATATTGTGGAGCTTCTTTCATTTTCTTTGTATAATAACTTTTTTGAATTTAATAATACACTATATCGTCAAAAACAGGGTACAGCCATGGGAGCAGCTTTTGCCCCCATGTATGCTAATTCAGCAATGGGCCTGTTTGAAACTGAATACATATATAGACATCAATTTTTTCATAAGTATGTAGTTAAGTACTTTAGGTACGTGGACGACTTGATCTTTTTGGTAGAAGGTGGCACTACACTAGTTCATCAGTTTGTTTCGGATCTAAATTGTAATAGATTTTCTTTACAGTTTGATGGACTTAAAATTGGTACTATTATGCCCTTTCTGGATATTGTCTTAAACATCAAAGAAGGCAGTCATTTGATTTCTATGGTTAACAAGAAATTTGTAGGTGGTACTCAATATGTTCATGCCACTAGTGGGCATCCTCCACATACCATTAGTTCTTTGCCATTTGGTGAAATGTTGCGGATTTCTCATTTATGCAACAATATAGAATCTTTTGATTTAGAACTTAAATCTCTTTATGACTCCTTTATATATAGAGGTTATAGTGACAATTTGCTGTCTGAATGTTATGACAAATTTTGTACAAAAAATGGTAAAAAAACTAAATCCTCATTTTTTGGTAATATTTATAAGAATGACAAAGTGAATGAAATAAATGAAAGGGAACAGGAAAGTTTACATTTAGTTACTACTTATGGATGTTTTACACCAGAATTTAGGAAGATATTTACACAGTTTTGGGAATATTTTTGTTCCTTTAACAGTGTTCAGTCTTGGTTAAATGTTAACTTACAATTCTCCTATAGAAGGGGAAAGAATATTAAGGATTTTTTTAGTTAAAAGTAAATTTAGTTTTCCCCTTCCCAATATTTCTAAACAGTTGGGTAGCATTGGAACACATCAGTGTGGTAGATGCAAAGCCTGTCAGTTTGTAATTGCATCTTTTCCATACATTAATAATATGTCTTTTAAAGTTCAGGAGAGTTTTTGTTGTAATTCAGAAGGTGTAATTTATGCACTTAGTTGTCCTTGTGGAAAATTCTATATTGGAGAAACAAAAAGGTTATTTAAAACAAGACTGCTTGAACATGTGAGGGATATTCACAATAAAAAAATAGAGAGCCCAGTGGCTATGCATTTTTTAAATTTCCACAATAGTGATGCCAAAGGTTTAAAAGGCTGTGTACTGGAACAAATAAAATGTGGTAAATATGGGGACTCAAATATTAAACAACAACTGCTATACAAAGAAACTGTATATATTCTTAAGTTTAAAACTTTGTGCCCTGAAGGTTTGAATGAAGATTTTAATTGGAAAATGTTACTAAATTAAGTTAATTGTTTAATTGTTTTAAATAATAGGTTGATTGAGTTAATAGATTTATTGATAAATGTATATATAGAGATGCATTTGTATGTTTTTTGTACTCCTTGAAAGCTGTGGCCGAGACGTCAGAGATACAATAAATTGTGTGGTGGATATACCTGTTGTTCCTTTTTTCCTTGGTATTTTGCGGTTGTTCCTAGGTCTTGCTTTAGCATGCATTTTTCTGAAGGATGTGAAGTCTGAAACTCAATGTCTGTCATTATTTAGTGACTTAATTCCTAAATGATTTGCCAGAAAACCACAAATTTTATGAGGAACAAAGCAAAAATAAGGAGCAAAAATCTATTCATTCTGCAAAAATCTGGACAGTTGAAAGGTATAGTTTATCTGGGGCTGTCTTTGAGTTTGCTGCCCTTCCCCCCCTCACAAAATCATGATCGAATGGTGCCTCCCCCCTGCAGCCATTCCAATATCCAATTACTTGGCGATTTCACCCCATTTACCATAAACACTGTAATGTGCATACTGCTTTACTTCTACGATGATTTGGATTTCATTTAATATTTATTTATATATTTATTTTTATTTTACATTTGTTTACCAGGATAGTCCCACTGGATAAATGTCCATTTTCAGTGGAGGCCCAGGGAGAAAAGCTCCACATAGACAAACTTACATAGATTACACAGAAGTTAGCAAACAATTATAAAAACAAAGTGATTGTATACAATGGCTTAGTAGTGTTCCCTAGTAGGGACTCACAATTCTCATGGACAGACACAATTAAAACTAATAGACATCAGATTGGAAGCAGAGCTTGGTGACATAGTTATAAGCTATGATAATTACAGAATATGCTTTTAGTTTGTAACTTAAACAAGGTTGGTACATGGACATAGCCAATTCACTTTGAGATACTGTTTGAGGTTTTTTTTTAAGAGACTTTTGGAGGATTGTAGAGTTATATAGTTTGGCAACAAATTCCAGGTTTTGCCAATGAAGTTGGCAAACAGGGATTCACCAGCAGAGTTATTAGCTTTGTGGGTTTGGACCAGTAGTTTATCGGCTGACCATAGGGATCTTAGGTTGCTATATGGCTTAATAATATTTTTAAGTAAGGGGGTATCTTCAGGGTGGTACAAAATTTTGTGCATTATTAAGAGTTGATTGAATTGAATTAAGCTGGGCAGTTCTAGCCACTCTAGTTGTTTAAGGTGCTGGCAGTGGTGGGTTCTATAGATGGAGCTAGTGGCGAATCTGGCAATATGATTGTAGCTACGGGACAGCTTACCTAGTTTGGATTTGTTGAGGTTTGAGAGTACAGGTGAGGCATATGAAAGAGTAGAGAGTAGGTATGATCAGGCGATTGCAGTCCTAGCCAGTGGGGTTAAAAATGTCTTGTTTCTATACAGCGATCCAAGCTTCTTATTGATGGTCTGTATGGTTTTGTTGACCTGTAGGTCAAATTTAAGATTATTGTCTATGATAACCCCTAGCAGTTTGATGTGATTATCTGGGGAAATAGTGGTACCATTGTTAAATGTGACAGAGAATGAAAGTGTGGGGGAGAAGAGTAGAAGTTTAGTTTTACGGGGGTTCAGAAGTAGGCTTTGGTTGGTGAGCCAGTTCTCGATAGTGTTAAATGTATTTTGGGTTTAGGTTTGCAGTTTCGATGGGGAGGTGGCTGAGCAGATCAGAGTGGAATCATCTGCATATTGAATGCTTTATTTTACATTTTTTTTAATTTTTACATTATTTTACATTTTACAGCACAAACACTAATAGACATCTGCTAAACAAAGCAATGCAGTCTCACAATGAAAATAGACTTATAATTAAAACTCACATTCATTGAAACCCACATTCAAAGAGAATACATCTTGCCAGTGGCAGGTAAAGATTAATTCTGGGCTGTTTTCAAATCATAGGCCCCTTGCACATGAAACATACATGTGTTCTTTGATACACCTTCCTGATTGTATTAAATTATGTTGTATAATACAGTAACAGTAGTTAGAGGGCATTTTAAATGTACTGTTTTTCCAGTAAACAATGAAACAAAATACATGTGCCAGTAATGACAAAACGGCCCAATTCAGAACATTTCCATCATAAAGTTCTACTCAAACATCTACAATCCACCAGTATCAGTAAATATGCACAATCTCTTTAGAAGTAAAAGTCATCTAAATAATTCCACATTAAAGAGATATGTAACTAATGAAGAGGTTGCTGCTAGCAAACAACATTATATTTTATTGTTTCATCTACAAATAAAGTGCCTGTTGCCCTTGAGGAATAAATTGCCTATGTTACATTAAAAAATGATAAGCTAGTAATATTGCAATAGGGACTGGATGGCAAACTAATAATAGGTTCATAGTTACTAGGTATCTCCACCAAAGAGGATATTCTCAGGACTACAGCATCCACCCCCTTTAAAAGTACAGTATTAGCAATGCACCTACATACTGTGGGAGTAGAACCCACAGCCTTCTACATCAAAAGCAAGTATACAACCTGTTGCGCTATTAACAATGTAAGCAGACTCAGCATAAGCAGTACTAAAGTTTTCTTCCCCGAAGCTCTCAGCTCCTTGTAAAATCCACTTGACACTCAACTGTATCTCTGAACTCTGCAGCACAAGAAATCTGGAAAAAGCCTAAATTTATTGGGGGAGGGATAAAAGCCTAAAAACCAGGGACACATTTTAAACATTGCTTGTATAATCTTGAAAAGTTACTAAAATAAAATGCTGTGTTACCACCATGCATTTTACTGGCAAGTTTTGAACCCAGGAGCCTGTGCACTACAGTCAGAGCAACATACCACTATGCCAAATAAGCTGCTTCTTGAAAAACAGGAAGACTGAAACTTAAATGGCTATCATTTATTGAATACAGTTCTCACCATAACTCTCAACCTCTTAGCACAAAACACTTGGATAAAGGCAATAATGGGGGAATACAGACCCAAAAATATGGACAAATTTCAAATATTGATCTTATAAAATTAGAAAATTGCTAGAATAAAAGGTTTTGTGTTACCATGTACTTTCTGAAGAATATGAAGTCTGAAATTCAAATGTCTATCATTATTTAGTGACTTCAAAATCCAGAAAACCACAGATTTTATGAGGAACAGAACAGAACAAAAATGTGATGTAAAAATCTGAAAGATTTTCACAAGAGGTGGTGGGTAGGGAATTCAGACTCTTGTTACCTGCACCCAAGGTATGTGGTTTGAGCCTGAGTTATAGGTTCATAGGTTCATAGGTAGGTACTAGGCTATCTGCCCAAGGGCATTTATAAGCCTAGCCAGAGTGTGTCGGCTTTTGCCACCCCACTGATTAATTAACTCAGCCTCTGTCAAGCAGAGCCAATTAAGTGATCCCAGGGGTGTATTTTCTGTTACCCATCCACTCATCAAGGCTCCTCTTGAAGAGTGTTAGTGAGGGGCTCTGCCTAATGTAGTTAGGAATTTTGTTCCAAAGCATGGGGAGTCTCTGTGACAGGAATTTATCCCCCCAGCATGTTCTATTTATTGTTGTGGTGAGGTTTAGCTCATTAGAGCGCGTGGCTTGCAGTGACTTGGATTTCTTTAGGTGGAGCATGCCCATCAATTCTGAGTTGGACATGGCTTTGTAAGTCAGGCAGAGATCACCTCTGAGTAAGTGATATGCCACTAAGTACAGCCGGAGTTTTTTCAGTTGGGCTGCATAGGGCACATGTTTGAGGCCAGTAATCCTCTTGGTGAGGTGCTTTTGCGGTCTTTCCAGCTGTTGGAAGTGTCTTGTGAGGTATATCACAAATGGGGCATTGTACTGTATGATGGGTCTGATGAGTGATGAGTAGAAGGGCACTATAACCTCTTTATTTCTAGATGCGAACCCCTTAGTAATTAGATGGGCCACATAGAAGGATTTCCTAACTACTTTGGCAATATGATTGTCAAAGGAGAGATTACGATCTACCTGGGTCCCCAGATCTCTGCTGCCTATGTGGTAATTTGTGGGTGTTTTGTTTTTCCCAAATGGGATGACTATGCATTTTTTGGCATTTAGCTTGAGGCCATGACTTTGACACCAGGTGTCTGTCTCAGTAAGGCCTTTATGAAGGATGTCCGTGTCAGCTGGAGAGGCAATTATGGCTCCCCGTTTGCAGTCATTGGCGAACTTGGTTAGCCATAGTCCTCCTGTGTTTGCCTGTACTTCTGAGAAATATATTCCGAACAGTAGGTGTCCCAGAACCAAGCCTTGCAGGACACCACTTGTGACTGGTTTAGAGTCGGACCTGGAGCCCGCTATTCTTACCGTGTGAGTTCTGTCTGTAAGCCAGTTGGCAACCCATCTTGTGACATAGGGGTTTATGTTCAGGCTGGTGAGTTTTTCTATAATACCTGAGTGAGGAATGGTATCGAATGCCTTGGCAAGATCAAGGCAGGCTGTGTGAACCACCTTTCCCTCATCTATGACCTTGGTGACTGTCTCAAAGAAGTCAACCAGGTTTAGTAGGCATGATCTGCCCTTAACAAAGCCGAACTGGGTCGGGTCAAGTGTTTGGAGGTTCCCGATGTCTTTATTAATGAGTTCCATGATGATGCACTCCATAGCCTTGCAGACCAGGCTAGTCAGGCTTATGGGGCGATAGTTACCAGGGTCAGTATTGGCCCCTCCTTTGTGGAGCGGAATAACTATTGCTGTGCGCCATTCTATGGGCATGTAGCCTGTGGAGAGGCTGAGGTTGAACAGTGTGCTTAGGTGGGGGGTTAGTTCGTTCCGTAGTTCATGCAAGATGCAGCCTGGGACACCATCTGGCCCCATTGATGCTGTGTTTTGGGCTTTTGAAAGGGCTCTTTTCATCTGTGCTTCTGTGATTTCCGGGACACTACACTTTTCCGGTATTGTTGTGGGCCCTTTTGAAGGTGAGAGGAAGGTGAAGTTTGCACTGAATCTATCTGCCAGGATGTTGGCATTATCAGTAGGTTCAGTATATTTTGTGCTGTTTTGCACTAGCTCAGAGCATATCTGCGAGTTGCCACTTAGATTCTTGACATAGCTAAAGAAGGCTTTGTGGTTATCTTTCGAATCCTTGGCTATTTTTCTTTCGAAGTTAGCCTTGGATGATTTTATGAGGGACCTTAGTTTTTTACTGATACTGATCAGGAATGTCTTTCCTTCTTGGGATTTGCTTTTTTTCTAAACTAGTTTCCTCCTTTTGTCGTATAACCTTTTTATGGCATTGGTCCACCAGATTGGTTTCCTTCTCTTAGGGGAGTGAGTCTTGGTTTTGCTAGGGATGGCACGATCCATGCATCCTTGTAGGTGCTCATAGAGTGCAATTGTAAAGGATTCTGCATCTTGGGCAGTGTTATCCTTTAGCATGGGGGGCTGTGAAACTTACCACTTCTGCCTTAAGTAAGGTGAAGTTTGCTTTAGAAAAGTTTTTCACTGTGGTTTCCTTGGTTGGGGTGGTGGTGGGGTGTGGACATCCAGGGTGATTATTTTATGGTCTGATCTAACCAGTGATAGGTTGACCTCCGGTACGGAACACCTGTCGCCCATGTTGGTGATGACCAGGTTCAATATGTTGTGGCCTCTGATAGGGGAGTTTACCAGCTGATCCAGGGCATTTGCGTTGATAAATTACAGGAAGCACTGAGCCTGGAAGTTTGTACTCAAGTAGTTTTCCCAGTTAATGGTAGGGTAATTGAAATCGCCCCAATATCAAGGTGTTTGGTAGGACCTTCGTGTTTTCCAGTGTCTCCAGAAAGGCGGAGTGGTGGTCCTGGGTCATGGAGAGTGATCTGTAGCAGGCCACAATTTGCATTGCAGATTTGCCTGATGTTAGTTGCACATGGATGATCTCAGAGGTATCATGCTGTGCCACTAACCTGGAGGTGTGGGTATCCTTGATGAATATGGATACACCCCCTCCTTTTGTGTTTCTCTGTTTATTCTATTTAGCCACCAGGTATATTTAACTGGGACATTTCACACACACACACACACACACACACACACACACACACACACACACACACACACACACACACACACACACACACACACACTTTACCTGAGTTTGGAGTCTGTCCATTCCAGCTTCGTCTGAAATGCAACTTCAGCTCATAATCTCAACCTAGGTCCCATGATAGCAGCTATGGCTATCCAGCCTGCAGATGTTGTATAGCTATCCAGCCTGCAGACATTGCAGTCTGATCCCCTTCTAGTCTAGTCTGATGCCTTCTTTCCTAATCCGGACTGCTGTTTAACCAGTCTAGATTCCTTCATGCATGTGTTTAGTTCGGGAATGCTGAGCACGCATGCACAGAGTTCCAGGACTTGGTAATTATTTTTTGTTTGTTTTTCTTTTCTTTTTACAGCCTTGGGGGGGGGATGCAGTCCAATAGCATGAGCCACCACTGAAGTTGCAGAACATATAATTATTTCCTCACTACTGTAGACATGTAATGGTCAAAGGCAATATTGCTGTTTATCTTTGTCCCCAACTCCCTGACTAAAGGGTCAGTTCTTAGGGGTGTGTTGTCAATATGATAGCTATCAGAGGTGGATGACTTCCCAAAGGATACTATTATGCATTTCTTGTCATTAGTTTTAGTACATGGCTCTGATACAAGTTATTTGTCTGTGTCAGCCCTTCCTATAGAACATTAGTGTCAGTGGGGGATTCTATGACTGCTCCTAATTTGTAATCATCTGCAAATTTGATCAGCCAGAGGCCCTGGACATTGGCTTTAATGTCAGAGATGTGAATGCCAAAAGGAGTGGTGCCAAGAATGATCCCTGAGGGATTCCTCTTGTGACTGATCTCTTTGTAGAGGTGAACTCCCCAATTCTATCTTCCTGGGTCATGACTGCGAGTCAGCTGGCTATCCACAAGGTGAGATAAGGATTTATACCTAACCTCTTGAGTTTATTAACAATGTCAGACCGGGTTATTGGTTCAAATGCCTTGGCCAGGTCAAAGTAGGTAGTGTAAACCATTTTGCCCTCATCCATTGTTTTGGTGACTTTCTCAAAGAAGTCTACCAGGTTGAGTAGGCATGAGCTGCCCTTGACAAAACCAAATTGGATTGGAACCAGTGTTTGGAGGTTTCCTATGTCATTATTGATCATTTCCATTTAATTCTTTCAATGGCCTTGCATATGAGACTTCTGAGACTTATGGGTCTGTAGTGTAGATGACTCACCTTTGTACAGATGGATGACTGTTACTGTTATCCATTTACGAAGCATAAATCTTGTTTGGAGGCTACAGTTTCAGAGAGCCTGATATGTCATGTTTCACACTATTCAGAAGCCATCCTGGGAAATTGTCTGGGCCTATTGATGCAGTGTTCTTGGCCTTAAAGAGAGAGAGAGAGCATTGATGACCTCTTCCCTAGTGAAAAATGAGGGTGTTATATTTGACAGTTCATGCAACATGTTGTTGCACTCTCTTTTCTCCTCTTTGTTTGATTACCCAATGTACTGGGATAGGGGGAGGAGTGTGCTCGTACACCAGGACTGAGATGATGTGCTCACGAGTTACTTCCTCTGATCTCATTTGTCTGCCTGTGTGTATCATGTGTGAATGAAAGTGAAAGATGTTGGTCTACCACCATGGCCAGTTATCTGCTGTTTCAAAAACTTAGTGGTAGACTAGACAAAAGAGCAATCTGGAGGGTCAAGGTTCAAGTCCTATATGAAGCGTGCATGCCTTCAGTGCTGCACTTATGGACAGGAACTAGGTTCTTTGCCTCCAAAGCTTCTAACAAGTACAGCAGTTCATTTCAACTCAGGTTTAGGCAGCATGCAGATGCAATCTCTTGCTTCACCTCCGCTCTTTGGCTGATAACTTCTGAATGAACAGTAGCCACTAATGGCTTCCAAATGACATTTTGTGTCACCTGGTTTGTGTTTAATGACCTGGAAAAGGTACAGATAATGCAGTATATAAATAAAGAATCGCAAACCATAAATACAATGTGGTCTGTGATGTATGGTCTGTGGTTCTCATATAAATGGATATGACTGTTCACAAGCATAAATATACAGACCAGGACAGATTTATCAGTGCAGAAAACACATTTGGGAATGAGCAACTTAATATTTGCAAAGATACCTCTCAACCTGGACAAAGCCTAACATAATGGAGGAACAAAGGCCCAAAAATAATGAAATGTTTTAAATATTGCTTTTATAAGCATTGAAAGTGGCTAGAATAATAGGATTTGCATTTTCTGAAGGCTATGAAGTCTGAAACTTCAGCGTATATCATTATTTAGTGACATCAGTCCTTAATGATTTGCCTCAAAACCACAAACTTTACAAGCGGCAGACTGAAAATATAAGGCAAAAATCTGGAAATTCTGCTAAAATCTAGATATTTGAGAGTTATGTTTGCAAATAGCTTTACCTACAAAGCCATCATCCAGTTAACTGACTAGCAGAGCTTTTTGCAATCATTATGTTTCATCTTCAGTTCAGATTCTAATAGAGAACAATAAAAGTATTTATGCACCAGGTTGAGGAAAAGAATTTGTTTCATGCATAATTCATGAACCTTAACTGCCTGGATTTTCTTTCTTAATCATACTGGACTAATAACTAGCTTGCATTCATGCTCTGGGCAACTCATAAGTTAGGAATACATTTCTATTAAGCAACTTTTTCCTTACCTTGCAAACTTGATGCTTGGCCATGGGATCTCACGTCATAAAATCCTGGCCATGAATGCAGGCCATGACTTTCTACACTATTTTATTATGAAAAGCTGTTCTTGGGTCAGGTGTTTTCATAGAAGTGGCAGGCCAGTGGTGAAGCAATGGTGCAATACTTTATCACACTACAGCTGATAAGCCTCATAATATCCATAAAGGTCTTCTAAGGAATAACCATCAACTTTCCCAGAATAACTTTCGAGTATGAAAAAGTTAATCAGAAATGGCTCTTTCATCTCACTGATGTGGTTTCATTTTCTCCCCACTAACAGCAGCCTGTGTGTCCAGTATTGTCTCTTCTTCCGCTTAATTGCCATATCTTCCTTTTCCTTTTGGAAACTAGTTTCTCATATTAGTAGAATCACAGATTGCTATCCATACAGTTGCTGGCATACTGCCAGTACTTAAAACAAGAACAATTAGTTCTTCAAACCACAAAGCACTACAGACCTCTTCAGCTGCCATCTTCATTTTTCAAACATCACTTTACTGAAAGCCCCCTTCAGCATTGTTAGCGGACAATGAGTAGGGGTCTTTCTCTAGCATCTTGGTGACATTATGCTTAGGCAGCATACATACCATTTCATGTATCCCCTGAACATGCTCCACTGGCTTAATGTGCTCTCTTCATCCAAGGTATCCCCCTGCAAAGATGATATGATACCTCTGTACTTATACATACCTCTAACTTATATTTTACTGCAGCATGTTCAGCATTACTAAATATCAAAATAGCTTTTGGTTGTAGTGGTCATTTGAATCTATGTAAACTGCATTTGTGCATTTAGGGCTGTATGTTTTAATATAAAATAGTAAAGAATATTAAGTAAATGTTGTATGACACGTGACAGTACAATAGAGAGTCACTTGCATTATGATGTTGGCAGGTACTGACACTGCAATCCAGATTCCAGAAGACTTATTCTTACTGTAAGTACTTTATAGATAGGCCTTACACCAGAGTGAGCCAGGCTTAGACTGGAATAAGTCACTTTACACTGAGGGCAAGTCTTTTGGAATCTAGCCTTCAAAGTCACCTGCACTGAATGTTTACATTGTAACAGTCCATGGTATTTTTCAGTATTGTCCATACACAAATATTGGTCTGTATAATGTTGCAGAACAGATTAAATTATTATAAGCCTGTAATGCAGGCATCCTTTAAATTCTGTAAGCAAATGTATCTCAAAATCAAATAATATCTGATTTGTGTTCATCCATGAAAAAGTTCAACTTAAATGATTTTATTTTAATTTATATGTCACCAGCAGCGAACTGTACTAAAATGCATATCAGTAACACTGAAATATTACTGCTGCCACTGATAGTTATGTATCTAATGCTGGCACTTTTATTAGCTCTAGTTTTACGGCTGTAAGATATATTTTATTCACCCTGTTAAATTTTCAACAGAATCTCAAGAGTCTGCAGATATTAATGTGTCTGCCTTCCCAAGGTGCATGCTAAACCTGGCAGCAGATATACCAGCTAAGGCAGACTGATTACAGGAGTTTCAGGCTCACTTCTTTAATTAGGTCAGCCTCATACTGCGACAATTTCACAATTCCAAAATAAAAAGTAGTTTTGAAGCTGAGTAATGGGCACATTTCAGGGGTGTGCAGACATACAGTAATAACAATACATGTGTAAAAGCTTCCTCATGAACCTTCTGACAATAAATGGAATGTGTCTGCGACTGAAAACCTAGTCCAGGCAACTGTGCATACGTCTGTCAATTCCATTTTAGTCAATCCATAAATAACCTCTGTCATACCTGACCTGATAATATTCTGATAAATGTTCATCCCTCTAACTTGGAGGAAGGGAGGCAATGTTGGTGGAGAGACTTAAATGTAGTTTGGACCAAAGTGTAGTATTTAACTAAGATGTATCTGTATCACTACCGAAAGAAATTTGAATTAACAGTAACATATAAATCACTGTTTTATTTTAAAATGTTCAGTTAAAATGATAGCCAAACAGCTTTTTTATTTTAAATTTCAGTGAGTGTTTTTTTGTGTAGGAACCAGACATCCTCAAAAATGGAATGAAGAGTTTGTCATAATTGCCCTAAGGAAATCTAATTCCCATATGAAAGAACTTACTTAAATATAAGAAGTCAATTGGCTCTCATGTGAAAAGTTTGTTTTGCATTTTTTTTTTAATTTATTTAGTAGTATTCTCTATATGATGTTAGAGTCTTCATTTTTTATTTAATCTTCTTGAATTAATAAAAACTTATATTTTCATATATCTGTAAAAGAACATTTATATGATAGCCAGAACTGAGCATAGCAGTGATATCTTGCTGCTGGATACAAGAAGACAATCACAGACTAAATATACATAACCCTAAGAAGTTTCTTCTCCAACTTGCTTTTCCCTCCTCATACAGTCCTGTTGAAACACATGGTATTGCTTCAGGTGCCTTGGCTTCATACCTAGGATCCTGTAGCCATCAGTAAAAATGCAATGGCAGCCAATGAAATGCAACGGCATCTCCCGGCAACAGCAGCTCTTGTGAATTTTCAGGACACAGCTAAAAACAAAGGCTGACCATTCCTGAAATAATAAAAGGCTACTGTGATTCCGTTTTGTAACAGTAAATGTGCACTCATGAGAATTGTTTTTGGCTCCCAGCATGAAATCTGTTAAGCTTAATATTCAGTGTACATTGCTGAAAATATTTTAAGAGACATAGACAACAGTCTCAGTAAAGAAATAACTTAAATAGCCTCCGTATTCCTTATATAATAAAGCCAACTCACAAATACACTGGTGTATTGTATAACAATTAATGTAGATAATTAAGGCTATTGACTGTTAACAAGTTGCTTCCTGTAGTCCAGGGTTTGATGCCCTCATCCTCCCTTTGCCTACTATGTGATTGTATGCAACCCAATTAACCCAAAGTGCAAGAAAAAGTGGGCTGAGATTGCAGTGCCTCTGGATCACATGACTGACAACTATTGATTGTAACCTAGTTTAATCAATGGTCAGAGAAAGTAGCATTACATGCCGTATATGATGAAGATGAGGATGATGATGATAAAAACACAATATTTGCAAACATTCTTAAAATGCAATGACTTACAATTACTCTAAGTGTTGTATTAATGGCCCGAATGCACACATTTTCCATTTTATTAAGTTTCATATGGAAATTAATTTTGTGCCAATGCAAATAAAATCAAACATGCCTGACAGGACTAACAGAAACACAAACTTTTGATAAAGATATGAAATTCTGTAATAAGTTATTCCAGAATTTGGAAACCCCTTCAGAAAGGACAATGACCTTTGTGCTTCTGTTTTTTTTTTTTTTTTTAAGTTCTTTTTGGCTGCCAAACAGAATATCTGCCATACACCAGTGCCCATCTTTGATACTAAAGTTTACCACCATGACTGTCTGGTTTAATCCCTGAGTCATGACGACCTGCCACCAGAACTTGGTTAGGAAAAGCATTTACCATCATGACAGGAGTAGGAGAGAAAAGAGGTGAAATTATTCCACTGCAGCATTATTAATACTGTTCACGGGTCATTTCTGTGTGCCCTACTTTTTGACCTACATATGCAGTCGGTATATCTCAGTCTTGGCATCACATGTGCAGGTTACATAGATCCCTCAGGCAGCCCTGCTGTCCTTTTAAGTAGACACTTTCTGTCATGTCTCTAGTTTCCACTTGGGGAACAAATGCTGATATGCAACCCCCTCCCCCCAAGACACACAACATCTCTACCACCCTGGAAAGAAGCATGCAGGCAAACAAGTTTTATCCTTCTCCCCCAACTGGTTTCTCCAGCACTTGATTTACTAGTCAGATTCGGGTTGTCTGGGTCATTGTGGTTGCTACTTCCCTCTGCATCACAGAGCTAGTCTTAGAATGTGTTTTCAAATGAATAATTACTTTATTGCCAATATAAATGCATGTGCAGCAGGTTTCTGAAATTTAGGTTACCATATTCTTGCCAGGGACACACACACGTGCCATGTATTACCTGCACAGGGACATACACACGTGCCATGTATTACCTGCACAGGGACATACACACGTGCCATGTATTACCTGCACAGGGACATACACACGTGCCATGTATTACCTGCACAGGGACACACACACGTGCGATGTATTACCTGCACAGGGACATACACACGTGCCATGTATTACCTGCACAGGGACACACACACGTGCGATGTATTACCTGCACAGGGACATACACACGTGCCATGTATTACCTGCACAGGGACACACACACGTGCCATGTATTACCTGCACAGGGACATACACACGTGCCATGTATTACCTGCACAGGGACATACACATGTGCCATGTATTACCTGCACAGGGACATACACACGTGCCATGTATTACCTGCATGAGTATCAGATTGTATTAGGGTTTTGCAAAATATGTTTGTTCAGTGTGAAGATTTCTGGGAGCAATTGCAGGCAGCTGGCCGACAGGACCTAGTATATAGAAATGTGCATCTACTTCTAGGTGAAGCAATCTGTAGCATGAAATCAGTGAGATACAGCAGGTATTAAAATGACTGATACAAAAAGGGAACAAGAAAAGATGCTTTTACTGAACACGGTTAACACAATTGTATAAGTGTTAAATTGTAAGCGCATCTTCAAAGATATAGTTTGAAGGACCATTTTCATGGACAACAATATCAATTTCTCCCATTTAATTTCTCATAAAGAGATTTAGGGAAATGATATTCTCTGGATCTTGTTTGCTGTATCACTCTAATTCAGTTAAAAAAGTTAATAGAACAGCAGGTTTTGCATCAACCTGCATTTTCTGAACAATATGACTTTATAAATCAGTTGATGCTTAGACTGTGAATCTTGATATCACTTTATATTATCAAATGGCTTAATTTCATACTTTCAAGAAGCAGGAATCTTCTTTATGTATGATTCAATTTTGGGTTGTTAGCAGTTGTAACTTAACTATGTAACAACGACATATGAAACTCTAATGCCTGGCATTACTGACTGACTGTAATCCTCGGTGTTTTATCAAAAAAACAAACATTTTACAAGGGACAGGGCAAAATTAAACACATTCTACAAAATTCTGACACGCTGAGAGGTAGAAGTGCCAGCTAGGTTCTTTCCATGTTCTGCCTTATCTCTTATAAGAAACTTAAAAACAACTCCCCTACAATTATGAATGATAGCCATTATTTATTAATCTAGTACAAGTGATCTTAGCCATCATTACCTTATTGCAGTCTTTCTCCTTATCCAACTGCATTCTAACATGGAACTACTTGATGCTATAAACATTAATGAAACTATAGTATTTTTTCAGGAAGGGTTCATGCAGAGAGGCTATGAAGGGCTGAATCTGTATTCTATACATACAAAAATGGTAATTTTTATGACCCAAAAATTTAAATAAGTGTGGTTTGCAAAGATCTATAACAAAGCATTACACTGTGACAGGTAGTGGGTGAGTTATATTTAACACAGCGTGAGACTGTGATGTTTGCATGGCAAATGACCTATGTAGGATCCCCAGTAAGAATGCTGGACACAGTGTAACTGCTAATACAGCAAAATAACAGTGACATGGTAATGCAAGCAGACTGACTTGACTGTTGCTAGGTAGCCACTCTTTTGTTTGTTTTTACTTATTTTTATTTTATTTAACATTTGTTTACCAGGAAAGTCCGACTTGGAACAAAGCCAATTTTCAGTGGAGGCCCAAGGAGAAATGCTCCAGATACATGTCTTTGTAATGTGGGCGGAAACTGTGAGCACCCAGAGGAAACCCACATGAATGCAGGGAGGACACGAGGACACACAGACTCCACAGAGAAGGCACTCCAGTCAAGAATCGAACCGAAGAACCTCTTGTTGTGAAGCAACAATGCTACCGCTGCACCACTGCGCCATCTGTTTTGTAATACTACTGCTAATAAATAGCACATTGATTTCAGGAAACCTTTACTTTTTATAGGTTCATAGGTGTGTACTAGGCTGATGGCTCTGGGGCCTTTACAAGCCAAGCCATAGGATTACCCTGGGATTGTGCCACCCGACCTTAGTTCCCAGTGCCTCTGTCTAGTAGAGCCACTGGAGTTATCCCAGGGGTGAATTTTCTATTTCCCATCCACTCATCAAGATTTCTCTTGAAGAGGTTCAGTGAGGTACTCTGCTTGACATGTATGGGAAGTCTAGTCCATAGCATGGGCAGTCTCTGGGTTATGAACCTGTCCCTCCAGTATGTTGTGTTGATTGTTATAATGAGGTTGAGGTCTCTGGAGCATGTGGTGCAGAGGGATTGGGATTTCTTTAGATGTAGCATTTCTAACAGACCTAGGTCAGACATGACTTTGTAAGTCAAGCAGAGATCGCCTCTAAGTAGGCGATTTGAGACAGAGAATAAGTTGGAGTTTTTTGAGTCTGTCCATATAGGACAAGTGTTTAAGGCCTAGCATCCTCTTTGTGAGGTACTTTTGTGGCCTCTCCAGTTGTTGCAGGTGTCTAGTGAGGTACATACCAAATGGGACATTATACCTGATGATTGGCCTAATGAGGGAAGATTAGAGGGAGACAATGACCTCTTTCTTCCTGGATGCAAAACCCTTAGTAATGAGATGTGCCACATAGAAGGACTTTCTGACCACAGTGGCAATGTGGTGATCAAAAGAGAGGTTGCTGTTAACTTGTGTTCCCAGATCTATTGTAATGCCTTCTGTGTTCAGTGGACTACCATCAATGTGGTAATTCATGGGAACCGGGTTTTTCCCAAAGGGGATGATGACACATTTTTTGGCATTGAGCTTAAGGCCATGGTTCTGACACCAGTCGTTGGTCTCAGTGAGGCCATTCTGTAGGATGTCAACATCACTTGGGGAGTTAATAATAGCGCCCAACTTGCAATCATCTGCGAACTTTGTCAGCCAGAGTCCCTTCATGTTGGCCTGGACTTCAGAGAAGTAGATACCAAACAGGAGAGCACCCAGGACTGAACCCTGTGGAACTCCACTCATGACTAGTCAGCAGTCTGACTTGGAGTCAGCTACTTTAACACTGTGGGTTATATCTGTGAGCCAGTTTGCAACCCACCTAGTGATATAGGGGTTGATGCCAAGCTTAGTGAATTTTTCTATGATTCCTGAGTGGGGAATGGTATCAAAGGCCTTGACCAGATCAAGCTAGGCTGTATGAACCACCTTGCCTTCATCCACTGCTCTGGTGACTGACTCAAAGAAGTCGACCAAGTTGAGCAGGCATGATCTAGCCTTCACAAAACCAAACTGTGTGGGATCCAGAGTTTGGAGATTCCCTATATCCTTGTTTATAAGGTCCATGATGATGTGTTCCATAGCTTTGCATATCAGACTCATCAGGCTAATGTGGTGATAGTTCCCAGGGTCTGTAGTCACTCCTCCTTTGTGGAGAGGGATGACTGTAGCAGTTGCCATTCGGTAGGGACAAAGCCTGAGGTGAGGCTGTGATTGAAGAGGGCTCACAGGTGAGGTGCCAATTCACTCTGTAGTTCATGTAGCACACAGCCAGGGATATTGTCAGGTCCCATAGAAGCTGTATTCTTGGCCTTGGATAGTGCTGTTTTAACCTGTGCAGCAGTAATACTGGGTGTCTGGCAATCTACTGGTATTGTGATTTGTCCTTTGGGAAGGAGAGAAGGGTAATGCTGGCACTGAATCGGTCAGCCTGTATACTGGCAATATCTGTTGGTTCAGTATAGGAGATACCATTGTGCAGTAGCTCAGAGCAAATCTGGGTATTGCCATGGAGAATCTTTACATAACTATAGAAGGCAACAACAAAACAGTTACCCAATGGGTAGGTCACTTGTAAAATGTGGAATGAAACACGAAACAGAGTACAAATCCAACAGCTTCTTTAATCCGGCTCCACACACTAAGTGCTTTCACCATACAAATGGCATCTTCAGAGTGAGTAGTAACCACAAAACAACTCATTAAATACACATATCAATTAATCAGTCAAGCATAAATTAATACAATCATATTTTTCTTAAAGCAAAACATACCTCATACATCGTATTCAACCTAAGTATGGCCCTGTCCCCTGAACAAATAAACCTAATGTCTATAATATAAAAGCTTTTACTAAAAATTAAAAATAATTATTTGTTATAAAATATTTGTTGTGAAAATAGATTGCATATTTAAATTTTAGCAGCTCTTAATCTCAATACTGGTCCTAAAGATATATGTTCATTTAGAGCAGGTGATGTTGTTGCATCTAAAATCACTGGCCACTTATATTCTAAGAATTCAACTTCCAATTTGGCATCACCACCTCTGTTATTTTGAACAACCCTATCAATCACAAAAAATAAAAATTTCTTGAAATTTATGCACTTAGTACTGTGCATATATAAGGCATTGTGGGGGTCTTTAATCCTTATTGCTCTTAGGTGCTCTACTATCCATTCCGTTAACCTACGTGTAGTCTTTCCTACATAAAAACTAGTGCAGGAAGTACACATAGCTAGGTAAACCACTTTGGAGGCGTTACAATTGCACCTATCTGGAAATTTAATGCTCCTATTATAACTCGGGACACTAACATAGAGTCCATCATTGATGAATCTACAGGTCTTACAAGTCCACATTTATTCATCCTAGAAAAGATGTTGTTTTGAGGCCTCAGCCCCTCCAAATATTCTTTTAGATTTCTTCCCCTTAAAAAAACAATCCTGGGATACACACACCCAGATTGCTTTTAAATTCACTATCAAAACTTGTATCCCATATTGTCCTAATAGTGTCCACTATATCATTTGTTTGACTATTATATTTCAAAATCAAAACCCTGGAATCAAAGTTATTCATATGACTTCTGTTTTCTGATTCAATACTTCTCCCCTTTAATATGGGTGGAAAATTAGTCTCCCTTTTACCAATTACTTCATTACGCATTTTAATCAACATTTTTAGGGGGTATCCTCTATCTAGGAACATCCCTATCAATGTATGTAACTCTTGTTTCCAAACTTCGTTGTCACTAATGAGACGTGACAACCTCACCATTTGCCCCTTTACAATACCCCTACGTTGATGTGGGGGATGACAACTACTGGAATGGAGCAATGAGTTACTATAGGTCTCTTTTCTATAAATGTTGCTCTGTAACCCTCATGCAGTTTTAATCATTTGGCTATCCCATTTACCCATTTACTCATTGATTTCTGGATGACGTTCTGGTACTTTGGAGAGACAACAGTGTTGAAGCGGCAAATTTTGTAGAATATCTTAACAGCACCACCCCTTTTCTTAGATTCACAAGTAAATGGGATAGCCAAATGATAGAATTTCTTGATATCAAGTTAAGTAAAACTGCACAAGGATTAAAGAGTATTCCTGACACAGTACTCTGTTGGGAATTTTTAAAGCCTGCAAATTCATTAAACTCCAAGAAAGTATGCTCCTAGTGCCTCTTTCTTCCACATTACTCCTCCTGCTTTTGCTATCTAACTAAGGAAAAATTATTTGGAGTTTTCTAAGGGTGTAAATGTATCTACACAAATACTTCCAGGCAAAAATCCTAAATCTTCTAGATTTTGTTGCATATTTGGAAGCCATACATATGTCCTCTGATTGCTGGACTGTGGTGGTGGTGCTGCGGTAGCATTGTCACCTCACAGTTAGACGTTGCCCATTTGATTCTCAGTTAGAGCGTCTTCTGTGTGGCGACATGCGTGAACGGGTGTTCCTTCGTTGAAGGTTGTGCATGAGGCCCGGCAAGCCAGCACATAAAACTCTACTGCCAATAATTAGCAGACCGGAGTTCCACTGTGGTGACCCCTAACTGGTAAAAGCCGAAAGACACAAACAAACAAACATATGGCCTCTGATTGTTTCTTTGTGAATTGCTTATCTAAACTCGCTTCCTAATCTTCTGATCTTTTTTGATTGACTCCTATAGTTGTCATGCAATGTTTTATATACCCTACTACTTATTCCTTTTTTAACAACAGCTTCTGTTCTACATTCAATTAAAACCCTAACCTGTGCAGGTATTTCATTAAGGATTCCTGTAGCCCTTTCTCTATACTCTGATATCAATCCCTGATCGGAAAGGCAATCACTAACCTGCAATCCAAATATCTTCTTGGCATCATCCCATTCTATTTCCTTTCCCTCTCTAATTATTTTTTCCAGGACCTTGATTCCTTTGCCAGCTTCCTCCAATAAATTCCAAGCCCCTTTTGCCTATTCTCTGTACCCCTAAATACAGTCATCCGTATCAGCAGACTCTCCTTTCTCCATTACCATGTTGGCCTAAATATTAACATACTTTCTGCTACTTTATGAATATAATATTCTATAAGAATGTTGTTATTCTCCTTAAAGATCCACATCCAAAATCCTGTTCTTTCATTATTTCTTGATTTACCCTGACTTCATCATCATCCCTATCTACTTTGAATTGTAAATTTCAGTTTATGTTATGTATACGGCCGTAACTGTGTACCTCTAAAGTATCCCTTCAACTCAGACAATCCTAAACCTCCTTGTTCTACTTGGAGGGGAAAATTACCCCACATCCCAAATAAAATACTTCAACTCTTGTTTAATTACTATATACAACATCTCCACTGCTTGATAAAAATATGCCTGATTTGTGTATAAGGGCTAAAAACATTTTACTGCTTGTATCTTGCTATCCATATTCATAGGCAAGAGTTTCCAGTTTCTCTGTTTTTGTATTATCTTTTGTTTAGTTTCTTCCTACATATCCTTAGCTGCCATTGCATAATTATTTTTTAATCCATACTCCTAAATGCTTCATTTTATCATGTCCCCATAAATATGGATATTGCTGAATCAATTCATGGTCAGATATATAGTTTATAGCTATAGCCTTTTTTATCTTTATTAATTTTATATCCTGAAAAAAAAACAGAACCGTCTTAGAAATTTCCACATCACTGATGTTCCTTTCTGGTTCCTTCAGGTACAAAATAATATCATCTACAAATAAAGCCAACTTTCCTTGAACATATACCAATCATATCCTTGAATTTCAGAGTCCCTTATTTTCTTTGTGAATGGTTCTAAATATAATGCTTATAACAAAGGACAAAGAGGACACCCCTGCCAGAGTCGTCTGTTCAGACTCAACTTATTAGAGAGAAACCATCTGACTTTGATTTTTGCCTTTGATCCCTTATGTATGAAGCTAGATCATATAGGTCTTTACCATCTTTAGGTATTACAACCATCATAACTTTTGCCAGGATGCTGGTGCCTCCCTTCCTTTCAAAATGCCATTAAATAAAACCTTCCAGATCTTTATCACTTTCTGCCCTCCTAGCTTCTAACCTTCCACCAGAATACTATCTGTTCATAAAGACTTCCCTACAGATTCATTATACATCACAATTTTTATCTCATCTCCTCCAATCTTAACTGTTAATTGTTGGGGATCATCTACATCAATCTTTTGCACAATAATTTTTCCATATATAATTCCATTGGTGTTTTTTCTTATTTTTCCCAGTTTTCTACTTTATACAGATTTTCATAAAATTTCCAAAATATCTCTAACACATCTACAAGATCTCTAGATATTTTTCTTATTGTAGGTTCATTATATTTGGCAGCAAGCCTTTCTACTTTTGTTGTCAAAGTTTTTGTGCCAACAGTTTTTCTGCTCTGGAGTGGTCAAAAACAGTTGCTTAACAGCAGTCTTTCTAAACTCATGTCTAATTATCTTGGTACTCCCATATTTTTCTCTTTGGCACTCTGCAATTGTACCTCCTCTTGTTCTGTCAGATTCCCCTTATTTTGTAATTCTTTAGTCTTTGTCAGCCCCTCTAAATAATTCTTAATACTTTTAACCAGATCTCTTTTTTTTCGTTTATTTCTTCCCTATTTTTAAACTCCATTTTCATTTTATCCCACTCGCTAGCTATAACTTTTGGAGTACTTAACTTCTAAAGAACTTTCTATCTTCCCTAATGACTCCCAGATAATTTCCTCTACACATTCCATAAATTCCCCTCTTTTTAACAGGTAGGTGGAGAGTGCCAATGTGTCATTTTTTTCTTAATTACCCTGCATTTTTATCTTAGTAATTACTGGCACATGATCTGAAACAGTTATTGGGTGTATGTCAAACTTCTCAATTAAACAGACATGTTCCTGTGAAATAAAATGTCTGTCTAGTCTAGCCGAGTTGTACCTTGATGAAAAATATATACATTCTCTCACGTTTCCTACTCCTGAATTCACATCCTTCATACCAAATATTTTCATACATTTCTTCAGAAATCTACCCTTTTTAGTATATTTCTCTTTGAACCCACCCATATACATCTACATTGTTGCAAATCAAATTCCAGTCCCCACCTACAAGTAATATTCCCTGCTGAAAGCTGACTATTTCTCTCAAATTTTTAAGCTCCATAATAGCTGTTTTAGGTGGAATATATGCACAGAATGATCCTTATCCCTTGCCAATAGCACCATATTTTGACAAATTTACCATTATCTTTTTCCCATTGTTTATCACTACTGGAGCTCCTGTAGCAATTAATATAAATACTCCTTTTTTTTATTGTCCCATGATATTCTGCAGATATTCACCCAGAAATCCTTTTTTCATCAAATTCACATGCTCACTTATTCCCAAATGTGTGTCCTGTACCATTGCTATCTATACTTTGCATTACTTAATATAATTACATATTCTTTCCTTTTTGTCTATACTTGTGAGACCATTCACATTTCAAGATAACATGGAAATTGTTTCCATTATGGCAAGAAGTCATTTTTTTCCACTTATTATATATCACTGCTTCTTTAAATGTCTATTTCCAGCTTATATAATATATGCACCTCTTAATATTTGTTAGGTTAATCTTTTATACTTTTATTTCTTAATGTTAACTTTGGAACCTAGGTCACACTTTGCAAGATTTTTATTTTAATAAATACCCTCAAAAGAAAAAAAAACACCTCCAGATCACCCCATAACCTGTTAACTTAATACAAACACACATAACTATGTTCATCTTCAAATAATGAAGTTAAACCCTCCTGACAGGAAATTGTGTAAATAGGCCCTAATGTACCTAAAATTGAGGGTATCTATGCTAAGATGCATGTTATTGCCTGTGCTTGTACTTACACTACTGGTTATCTGTTCTTCTTTTATCTCCCTCCCACCGATGTGAAAGCAACTTGCATACTTTCATAAATCATGAACTTTTAGCCTTAAAGAAACAAGTGTTCTGTCTTTTATTACCTTATTATCATTTTGTCTCCATGGAAACAAGAGAAAAAAGATATATGTAGTCCTCTGCTGTAGCCTGAAAGACAAGCTGAACCATTTACTGCTAAGGGAAAACATTTCATTATATTCAGTGTTCTCATATTTACTTGTATCCACATTTATTAGATTAAGTGTCTTACTTCAGACATTCACCTATGCAAAAGTAAGAGAAAACATATCAGCTCTACATATAGTGTGATCTGTGTACTTTTACACCCCACCCCCACCTCAACAACTTGATTACAGCTCTTTGACTTAAACATGCTTTTGTAAAGCTTTTCTTCCCTTTTTATACTGTAATGCCTACATTTCTTTATACCAAAAAAAAAGAAAGACAAGAGGAAAAAGAAGAAGGAGAAGGAGAAGAAGAAGAAGAAGAAGAAGAAGAACGTCATCTGGTTACTTTAGTAACTTTATTACATACAAGAGCAACAAAAAAACTTTACTATAAAATATGGAAGTTATATTGTGAAAAGTTTCATAGAAATACTGCTAGGAACAGGGGTTTCTAGTGCGTGATCAAAAATTGTAAACGGCGAACACGTATTGAGCGAACTCGATTGGTTGAAATGTCGAAACGTCGAAACGTTACACGTGTAACATGGAAATTGCCGTAGGAAATATTTCCCTTTACTTCAATGCAGTGCGATCTCAGAGTAGGAATATTTAAGTAGCGGGGGTGTGGAGGTGCAGGGGGCTTGCCCCCCTGCCTACAGCATTTAGGTAAGTACAGTTTTTTTTATTTTTATTTTTTTATTATATTTTTAAAATTCCAAACATCGCTCATATGGTGTCAACCATATGGTGTTCGATGTTTGAAACTTTCGAAAATATAATATAGACCCTAGGAACAGAAATGATTTACTTACAGTTATTTTTTTCCTTCTGTTTCCTTCCTCTCAGAATCCTTCCAAACATTTATAATGTGAAGCAAATGTTTTTCAGGTCCCCACAAGTATAAAAAAAGTAAAAAAAAGTCCATTCCTTCCACTTATTCTTATACAGCCATATTTCAGAAATACAATTGGTTCTTTGCAGTCTTACCTCCATTCACTAATTTCCATGTTGCTGGTCTTCTTCCTGCTCATCTCCATTTCCAACTCCAGATTCCAGTTTAATTTCAAGGTACCCCCAATTGTTCTGGTCAGCTCCTGTGCTTTTCTCTGTCTCTTGAGCATTTTTCTTTGGAGTGGTGTCTGCAGTTAGAACATGTCTGATTGAAGACTGCTGGATCAGGACTCAGTTTTGAGCTTTTTTATTGGTTAATTTGTTTAAATCAATTTCCTCTTGTTTGCTGCTGTTATATTTAAGAGTGTATCTGTTCTCCTGTGTTAAATTGACCTAAACAGAGTTTAAATATCTTTAGCATAGTCTGGTTTTCCTGTGTTTCCTGAAATGCCATCTTGTGTTGGCCAGAGCCTGTCTGCACTTAGTGGGAGTAAGTGAACTGGTTGGAACTGGTCTGGCATAGCGGTGTTAAGCTAAGAGCTCAGGGACAAGGGTTAATTGGTCAGTTCCAATGTTTCTATTTTACTTTCATTTTTGTGGTGTTTAAGCCCAACATTTGCATGGGTTTGTGCTTATTTGCTCATTGGGCACCACTGCTGCACTGTTTTAACCCTTTGTGAGGTACCTCAGTTGCATTTCTTCCCTTACCAGCACTCCTGTGTAAGTGAGGCCCTCGCCTGCAGCTACAGTATTGATTTTATCCAGCCCTATTCATACCTATAGGTGCTGTCCTCAGATAGTACCCACTCTATTATCCCTGACCTCTCTTCCACAGACTCTGATAACCATGGATGGACAGTTACCTATGGTTTCTCCTGTAAGTCTGTTTGATATGGGCATCCTGAGACAGTGTAGCAGCTGCCTTATGCACAAAGACAACCCACTACTACTACCACCTAGAAACAAAATATGTGAGAGATGCAATTACATTAAGAACTTAGAATCCTTGCTGTCTCAGTCACAAACCAGTACATCTGGCACTGAAAAGGATGTCTGCACAAACATTATGAACATCACATTTCTAATACCACCCACATCTGTACCACACATTCCTATATATGCGGGGGTTCTCAACAAAAGCATACCTAAACAAAAGAGACCTCTGAAGCAACAATGCACATGCACATCACAACACGCATCTGTGTCTCACAGCCTCTAAGGCCCAGTCACAAACCCAGCATACTAGTCATAGGAGACTCTATCGTGAGACACACAGATGTGCCCTTCACCAGGCTAGACAAGGAGGAAGTCACAGTAAGTTGCTTGGCAGGTACTAGAATGCGCCATATCATGCACACACTCAGTTCTCGTAACAGGTACTGTTATGACTCTGTAGTAGTCCATGTTGGTGTGAATGACTTGAGACATACCTCTCTGGAATATATGAAGAGAGACATGATTGAGCTTGCTGAATATGTGTCCGAGGCTGGTATGTCTCTCATCTTAAGCAGCATCCCACCATCACCTAGAATGATGCCTCAATACTAACAGTATCTGACAGCCTAGGAGGACATGACTGACAGACCATGATGTTTTGCCAGAGATGGCCTTCATCTGTCTACCCTGGGCTTCAGGCTTCTGGCAAAGGCTCTTGCCTCCCCCATAGTGCCTTTTTTTAGGTAAGATCATGAGCACAAAATTATCAATATGAAAAAATCTTAGAAACGAAATTTAAAGGTCATGCTGCTAAATGCTAGGAGTCTTAGCATGAAACTGCACTCAATGCAAGCATTCCTTGCCCTGGAGAATGCTGACATTTGTGCAGTCACTGAAACCTGGTTCAAAGCTGTGGAGAGCACCCCAGTCTTAGCAGGTTACTCATTCTACCATACTTTCCGACCCCAAATGAAGGGCTACAAAGCCAAAGGAGGTGGAGTTTCAATATTTAGCAAAGACATATACACCTCCAGGGTAGTCAAACTGTATGACGCACATAAGTCAATTCAAGCACAGTTAACTGTTGACAAAACACCTATTCAAATCATAGCTAGCTACAGACCCCCAACCATGACTCAGGATGCCCACTCCACCTATCTGGACTTACTTGAATCCATCAAGATTCAACCCTCTACCCTGATTCTGGGAAACATTAACTACCCAGCCATAGAGTGGATGACCTATTCTAGCCAAAGCATGAATGGACAGAGATTCATTGACTTCATCAATGCTGATGCATTGGATCATCTGGTCGAAACCCCTATGAGAGGCAAAAATATCCTGGACCTGGTCATAACCAACATGAGTTACCACTGTAGCACCCCTACAGTGTCATCCTCCTTGGTAAGATCCAACCATAAAGCAATCACTTTTCTAGTCACCATCTCCCCTCAGCACACCCCCCCCTCATCAGGGTCAAAGGATAAAACTTTTCCAGAGCTGACTACAATCTTCTCAGAGCAGGTATAAGCAGCTTCACAACCACCATCCCTTCAGTTGGAACTAGCACTAATGTCCAAGCCTACACCAACAAAAACTATATGAACACCTACATAGCTGTATGGACTCAACAATACCTGACACAACCAAAACATCTTCCTCAAGGAAGAGTAAACCTCTGTGGTGCACAGCAGCTATAATAAATAGAAGAAAATGCTGTCCAGGATCAAAAGGGAACAGGTGCCAAGTTGGAAGCACTCTCTCCTTGTCTAAACAAGCAAATAAGGTCACTGGTGAAATCCTCTAAGGCTAACTTTGAATCCAAATTGGCCACATCCACTAAGGACAATCAGAAGGCCTTCTTCACATATGTCCACAATCTTAAATGTAACACCCAAATCTGCTCTGAACTGGTGGTCAATAACACCACATATACAAATGCCATAGATATAGCCAACTTGCTGACAGACAGGTTCAGTGAAAACTTCACTCCCTGTCCCCCATTAGTAAACCAGGACACCCCCAGCACCTGCCCTCATCCCCTCATCACCAGGGAGCAGGTCATTAATGCCCTCTCAAAGGCAAAAAATACACTCTGCATGGGACCCAATAACATCCCTGGCTGTATCCTACATGAACTCAGGCATGAGCTCTCAGTTCCATTAGACACCCTATTCAACCAAAGCCTGAGCACCAGCTTCATCCCAGCTGAAAGGAGGACAGTCACTGTCATCCTGCTACACAAAGGTAGACCATCCACTGACCCAGGCAATTATAGGCCCATCAGCCTAACTTGCCTGATCTGCAAGGCAATGGAATGCATTATCATGGACCTTATAAACAAGGGCATTGGCAACCTCCAAATGCTTGATCTCACACAGTTTCATTTTGTCAAAGGGAGATCATGCTTGTTAATCTTGGTTGACTTCTTTGAAACAGTCACTAAAGCCATGGATGAGGGGAAGAATGTGCACACCTCTTACCTTGACCTAGCCAAAGCCTTTGGCACTATTCCCCACTCAGGCATAATAGGTATACTTTCCCAGGTAGGCATCAACCCGTATGTTACTAGATGGGTAGTTAACTATCTCACTGCTATTACCCACTTAATCAAAGCAGGGGAAGCCACCTCTAGTAGTAGACCTGTAACAAGTGGTGTACCCCAAGGATTGTTCTTGTGGCCTTTACTGTTTGGGATATACTTAGGTGCAAGCCAAAATCAGTGGTCTGTGGCTGATCAAGTTTGCAGATGACTGCAAGCTGGGTGCTGTCTTTAATTTCCCTAGTGATGTGAACATCCTCCAAGAGGGCCTTTACCCAAACTAATGACTGGTGCCAGAAGCATGGCCTCAAACTGAATGCCAAGAAATGCATCATTATCCCCTTTGGGAAAAATGGCATTCCAACTAATTATCACATTAATAACAATGTACCAAGCATGCAATCAGTAGCGAAGGACTTGGGCACCCAGGTTGATAGTAGCCTTACTTTTAACAACCACGTTGCCTCAGTTGTACAGAAGGCTTTCTACATGACCCATCTCATAAATAAGGGTATTTCATCCAGGAAAAAGGAGGTCATCACATTTCTGTACTCCTCCCTTATCAGACCCATTATTGAGTACAGTGTCCCCTTCGGCGTGTACCTTGCCAAGCACATGCAGCAGTTGGAGAGAACACAGAGATTCCTGACCAGGAAAATCCAGGGTCTCAAACACCTATCCTATACAGATAGGCTAAAGGCCCTATCCCTCTACTCAGTCTTTTACAGACTGATCAGAGGTGACCTTTGTCTAGCATACAAGGCCATCTCAGACCCAGCCTTTATGAAGTTGCTGCATATCCGTAAGACAAACTCTACTCGCGCAACCCACATGCAAGGCCTTAACTTGGTCTGTGACATTAATAGAATTTGTTGGTGGGATAGATTTGTGTCCCAAAGACTCCCCAATCTGTGGAATAGACTCCATGTCAAGCAGAGTACCTCTCTAGCCCTCTTTAAAAGGGACCTGGATGACAGGATGGGAAACAGAAAATGCACCCTTGGGATCCCACCTGTGTCCCTGCTGAACAGGGGAAACAGGTGCCAACTTTGAGGGAACATGGGTGAAATTATTGGCTAGGCTTATAAGGATCTCCATGCCAATAGCCTAATATCATCCTATGAACCTATGAACCTATTAGTCAAGTAGACACTTAGCAATCAGCTGATACAATGTCCAGATTACTGCCATACAGTAGGAACACATCCTGTAGCTGCCTTGTCTATAAATCTCAGAGATAGCTGCCACAGAGATAGTACCCTGTGTTGGAGTATTTTCCCAACTAATGCATTCATGATGCTTCACTTAATAGGCTGTTGTCACATGGCGATGCATACAAGGTTGTCCTAGTTTCTGTTTACTGTTCAGTATGCTTGTTTTTCAAGATTTCGTGCACATTTGTTGCCATCAATTTAAACATCCCACTTGTGGTATTGTAAGTAGTTTCTACCTCTGCTCTTCTTTACTTCTTAAAGATTTTTTTTTAATTTGAAATGTAGATTTTTTTTTGCTCGTCTGTTTGTTGAACTCAGTGCTGAAAATCCAATGTTTGTTTGCAGCCTAGTCTGGGTGATAAGTTCTTTTTACTTTAGTAGGTAGGTGCCCTCCAGGCCCAGAATGTTCATTACAGTTAAAGAGGTTACTCCTTTATTAATATAGTCACTTTAGTGCTCGTCTCAGCAGTAGATTAATACTGCATAGCCATTAAATATTTCATGTGAATTCGATTATGCATGTCTGTTAGATACTTAACTGTTCATTCATTATTCAGTGCCCCAGCATATCCACAAAAGCCTTAGCCCTTTGCCTGCTTTTGAAATTTTGAAAACGACTTAGATTTGCAATCTTAGACCTCCTTCTCTTGATCTTTTTGTGAATGGCTGTGGTGCATGTCCTTTTTATGAAGGAATATTGCACACTGGATGGTGTGAATTATATTCAGCATATCGTTTGAGCACTATATATTTCTGAAAAATTGCTTTATGTCCCCTGATACAAATGTCAATTACTCTTTGCAGTAGCTGAAGGTTACCTACACATACTCTATGGTCAGATTAGTTTGGAGGGTAACATAAATGCATGAATGGAAAATCAGAAAATAATCTCTGAAGGGCAGTTTATCAAAAACTCACTGGTACCATGATAACAGTCTTAAAAGGAGATTAAAACAGTAACACAAAGAGCATTATAAAAAAATAGACGACCAATAAAATTAAACAATAACTGCACAATTAAAACTATCAGCATATCAGATGTCTCCAATTATGTTGTGTTTAAACAGTTGCGGCTTCAAAGTGCAATGTTTAAGAATAAACATGTTCTCATTATATCATAGAGTATCTTTAAATGAATGTCTGTCTCTACTATATTTCTTTACCTGTTCTAACAGATTAGCTTTGTGGTCCTTTACTTAAATACATACATACACATATTTCAAGCATGTGCATCAATGCCTTCTAGCCTATCAGTATTCCAGACACTTGTTCCCATAATGTGTCCAGGCTGTTCTTAAAATAGCTAAACCAGTACTTGCTTCAGTATATTTTGTTTTCTACTCCATGCATCAGCTGCTCTCTAAGAGAACCAAAGAATAAACTTCTCATTCCGGTAGAATCTTCTGCATAGGTTGTCTGATGATTCTCTACTACTTCATAGGTTCATAGGTTCATAGGTAGGTGCTAGGCTATCGGCCCAAGGGCCTAAGTAAGCCTAGCCAGCAAGGTACCATAGCTTACGCCACCCAAGAAAGTTATTTTCCTGTGCCACTGTCCAGCAGAGACACAGAAGTGATCCCCGAGGTGTATTTCCATTTCCCATCCACTCATCAAGATTTTTCTTGAAGAGTGCTAATGAAGAACTTTGTTTGACATAGATGGGTAGCTTGTTCCAGAGTATAGGAAGTATCTGGGACAGGAACCTATCCCTCCAGTGTGTCCTGTTTATTGTGCTGACAAGGTTTAGGTCCCTAGAGCATGTAGCTTTGAGGGATTGGGATTTCCTTAGGCATAGCATGTCCAACAGCTCTGGGTTTGACATAGCTTTATATGTTAGGCAGAGATCACCTTGGAGTAGGCGATATGCTACGGAGTACTTTTTTATAAATCCAAATATTCCCAGAGATAGTTGTCTCTAAATGCTCTGTATACCTGAATAAGGTCTCCTCTTAATATCTATATCAGACATTGCACAATTTCAGATGTTTTAGTCTTTCATAATAATTTAAATGTTCACATCCATGGATACCCTTGGTATATTTCTGCTATACTCTTTCCGGTTTACTCATGCTTGTTTTCTAATAAGGTATCCATATTGGTATTCTATACTCAAGTTTGGGTGTAATGTAACTAGCAAATAATGACTTCATCACTTTTGATTTCTTAGACTTTATAAATCGTTTCATAAAACCTATAGTTCTATAAATATCATTAACCAATTGGCTGATATGATTAGAAAAACTCATAACTTGAATCTACCCATATACACAGGTCCTTAAATAAGTCTACAGTTTAAATCACTGTGTGCTGTACTAAATATTCACATTTCAGTTTATATCTTCCAAATCACATATGCTTAGTTTTTGATGCATTTATCGGCATATTATTCTCCTGTGCTGAAATGAGCCAAATTCTTTTGCAGACATGCCCTATCTGTTACACATGTAATTAGTTTACCCAATTTCAATTCATCTGCCCATATGCCATAGAAAACCTCAGATGAAAAAGACAAATCTGAATGACACAATCTAAACAAGTATAGTCCTAGGACAGGGCTTCGTGGGATACCCTGACTGTAATCAAGAATTTCACCTGTCCAATTGCTGTATGATACTTACCGTGTCCTATTTGTAAGCTATGCAGCTATCCATTTTATCAAGGGTACATCAATACCTAGTTGTTATAATTTATTAATCAGTGTTTTGTGTAAGACCCTTAGCAAATGCTAAAGTATATAAATTACATGACAGCACAAATTTTAATTTATGACTATTATTATATTGTTATAGACCATCATGTTGCAGGTGGTAATAGGTCTATTTTCAACATATGCATGCTGATATATGCTTTCAAGTCCCATCCTTTCCAGTTCTTACAATAACATCCAATATTACCTTACATATTACATCTTAATTCCCCTCATCATTACTCCATCAGTATAAACTCTTCTCTATCACCACATCTCACTATTGCACACTCTCACTCCTTCCTATATGCCCATCATGTGGAAAATAGCTTATATCCTCCCTCTACACAAGGGGGGGCCCCAACAGAGACACCTCCAACTTCCACCCCATTGCTATACTATCACCCATATCTAAGATTCTGGAAAAATTTATTCATTCTCAACTTCTTCACCATCTGACTCACAACCACATCCTCTCCCCCACTCAACATGGATTTTAGGCCAGGACATAGTACCACCACTGCCCTCATATCCTTCATGGACACTGTCATCTGAACTCGTCATGCTGGTAAAATCGCATCTTCACTATTTCTTGATCTTTTTAAAGCTTTTGATACTATATCCCACTGAACATATGTTGTGAATAATTTACTTACTAATGTTGTAGAATCAATATTATTCCAGTCTGCTTCTGGTAAATTTAAGTCCCCAGCCACTAGCATTCTTCCTTCTTCTGTTTCATGCAAGAAAATATATGAATTCATATAGGTCTATACACTGACTCCAACATTTGTTGTATGTTCCAGGGTTGTCTATATTGTCACAGTTACACAATCTTTAGTATTGCTCCTATCACTGAATATGTAATAATCACAGGTCTCATAACTATGTTTAATCCCTATCATAACGTCTCCATCTTATTTTTTGGTCAAAATGTCTGCTACATTAAAAATAGTTATACCCTCAAGAACTGGTTTCCAGTCATGGTTCTTTAACCATTTTTCACAAACAATAACATCAATCTTGTGGGACTGTTGCACATTTTCCATTAAAAAAATATTTATTGTTAATACTCCTAACATTAACAACTATCAGATATGCATCATATGTTGTTATCTGTGAACTATTTTCAACTTGGAAAAAATCCTGCCTTGTATTTGTCAAATATCGCTAAATATGATCTTGACAAGTCCACACCATCCTGTCTGAACCCATGTGTGCCCAAAATTAGGCTCAGATGCTCTACACATTTCTATTTTTTAAAACGGGACATTTTTTCATGTCAGTATTTACCCAAAAAGTATTTTCATTTGCAGTGGCATGATTCACCTTTCTATATGTGATTTGTGAAAAATATGTTTTAACACCTGTACAAGCTATGTCATCCAAGAGGGCTGTAAGTCCACTACTAACAGTCAGAGAGTCCTTGCAGATGAGATAATTTGTATCAACATAAATAAAACAGATCTGTACTTCTCTACATTAAGGCTTTCTAAGACCTGCCTCACATCCTTTATTTTTCCCCTGGCAAGCACAATACTATTTGATGTTCATTATCTTCGCCACAAATGTAAATATCATTTGCTTTAATAACTGAATCTCCAATTACAAGAATATCTTTTCTGACCGGATCTGAGGAATTTTCAACTTCTAATTCAATAATATCTGCTCTAGCAATAGTTACAAAGGAATGAACGTCATCACCATTAGTCTTATTAATCCAACTGTTTCATTATTACATTGCAAGCATACAGTTCTCATCCAGCTGGCTTTGTACATTCACAGCCTGAGCCATGTTGTCATTGTCCGTCTTTCAACTCTTTTTTCAAACAGCAATGTTCTTCAATCCTGCCATGTTCAGCTCTGGTTTCTTCCTTTTCACCTGACCCTAGCTTCTTTTTTTCTATCTTCCCTTTCAGAAAAATCATGCCTTTTCCTATAGACTGAAGGTTTACTGGTAGAAAAAAATGTTATCGTTCCATGTAATTTGTATCTTACATAGCAGAGCATTGTCCTTTTTAGTATGCATTGTCTTTGCTTTACAGGCATTTATCAGTTTCTTTTTCTGCTTTATTATTTGTTGTGAACTTTTTTCCTTTCTTTCTTTTTTTATTTCCTTCAGTATGCTCTGAATCCTCAGATTGCTAAATACTTGTACCCAGAATTCCAGAGTTGTCTGTGGCATTATCTTGTTTCATAGGGGTTGAGTGATCTTTACATGCAACAGACACATCCTTTTCTAAATGTGTTCTATTTGCTTTGCCTAACATTATTTATCTCATCAGTCCAGTCATTAATACATGTAACAATAGTTCTCCAAGCTGTGCCAGTTACACAAGTGCAATCATCAGCAGTTACTCTAGATTTACGTCTAATAATGGTAAACAAATCATCCAGCTTTTGACACAAGGAACACAGATCAGCAGTGTTATCAGGTGTTGCCATTAAATATACATAGCACTTATGACACTATACAAGATATATGTGCTTTAGCATATAATTAACAGCATGTTCATTTTAAGAATCGATATTCACTTGCAAATGAATAACAAACTCCAAAAGAAAAAGAATAACAAAAATCGGTTACCACAGAATTCAAAGAGAATTAACGTCTAAGAGAAAAGTCACACAAACAATATACAACTAAATATTAAATTAAGTACAGTAAAGTTGTTGCACTGGTTGTACAAATTGTGAAAGTCACACAAAAACTTGGAATCCCTTTACATTGCATGCGAATGCATGCAGTAGCTTCTGTTCACTATCGCTCACAGTTGCACTTCTTTTTAACAGGAAAGATCAATAAATCACAAACCAAGACAGGACTGTTACCCCTTTCTGTTCGAAGAGCCTTTATGCCTGTGTCCCACTTGATAGGCTCAGTGCAAGATAAGTAATTGGCTACTAAGTATCAGTTCAGCCATTACAATGCAGAGGATTATGATACGATCATCACAAAGCTGTTACTGTGTTTCAGAAATGGATTTAAAAGCTTCACTTCAATAGTGAATATCAAAAGGTGACTTTTTGGAATCCATTGTGAGAAAAAGTTAACAATTGCTCCTGAATGGTAAATTGATCACAAGTCTTTATAATACATGCGGAGGTTTGGCTGCCCTGATGAACTACATGTTTAGCAAAGTGTAGTAGCACAAAGTGTCAAATAGCCTTAAAAGGTGTTGTACAATATCCACTCCTGCATAAACTGTGATCAGAAGCCAGTTGCACACACTGTCAACCACAGCTTTAAAATCTCTTTGTCATTTTGTTCTGCCACACTTTTGTTATTTGTATCACAGCATGAAGTGTGTAATACGTTTTGAAAGTTAGGGCTGAGACAGACAAACAGCTGATACCAGAGCCATGGACTAAAACTAAATTCCAAGAAATGCATAATAATATCTTTCTGGAAGTCATCCACCCCTGGTAACTATCATATTGACAACACACCCCTTAGACCACACCCAGTAGTCAGGGACTTAGGGACACACATAAACAGTAATCTAGACTTTGACCATCACATGTCTGCAGTAGTAAGGAAATCATTCTGTGTTGTGCAACTTATAAAATAAAGGTATGGCATCTAGGTCCAAGGAAGTCAGTGTTTCATTGTATTTGGAATTCATCAGACCTATCATTGAATACAATGCCCCCTTTGATATGTACTTTAACCAGGCATATCCAACAAACTGGAACATCCACAGATGTTCCTTACTAAAATAATACAGGGCATAAGTAACATGTCTTATGCGGACCAATTCAAGGCCCTATCCCTGTATTCTGTCTCCTACAGGATGTTGAAGGGGGATCTTTGCCTGGCATACAATGTGTTGTCAGGGGTCTACTTCTAAATTTTGAAGTTTCAAAACTTCAAATTTTTTATGGTCAAGACCATAAGATAGAAGGTTTGAAACTTTAAACCATTTAAATGGAGATCACCATACAAAGTGGAATGCTATATTTACTATTTTCCTCACTGTTGTGTGATCTTGGAGGTCATATATTTAATTAACAGGGGCTGTTGGGGGTGCAGGGGGATTGTCCCCCTGCAAAAATGTAAAAAAAAAAGGAGTTTTTTTGTTTTTATTTTTTTTTTTTAATTTACATTTCAAAGTTTCAAAACTTTGATCTTATGGTCTCAACCATAAAAAATTCAAAGTTTTGAAACTTCGAAGTTTAGAAGTAGACCCATTGTCAGACCTCACTCTGATGGAGCTCTTGCACATCCACTAAAAAAAAAACACAGCACCAGAATTACCCATTCTAAAGACATAAACCTTGCCTGTGATATAAATACGACCTCCTGGAGAGACAGGTATGTATCCCAGAGACTATCCCTTCTCTGGAACAGGCTCCCCATCCATGTGAAGCAGAGTTCCTCCCTAACCCATTTCAAGTGTAACTTGGACAATTTGATGTGGAACAGGAAATTCATCTCTGGTTTGGCACCTATGTCTCTAATGGACACAGGCAGCCTGTAAATGTTTCATCTCCCAAGCCCCTGCTTGCAAATGTTTCATCTCTCAACCCCCTGCTTACAATTATCAAGGGTACTAGAACATGTCAGAGGTTTGGGGTGCATAGCTAGGCTTAAAAAGGCCCTTGTGGTCATTAGTCTAGTAAGCATCTATGAGCCTATATGTACATTTCCATTGCAGTTCTATAGTTACTGCCATCTGTGTAACAGCTCAAGTCTCGCTAATATCAAAGTCCACATGTATGAACCTCAGAACAGATTTGTTTTCGCGAGATTCATTCATATGAAGCTCACTAGAAAACTTTTTTTCTTTTTTGTATGGAGCATAATCAGGGTACTCCATGCATTACATTAGTCTTACACTATCATAACTGAAAGAAAAAACTGTGTGTGCCATAATTATCCTACTACTGTGGGAGCCCCTCTAAGCACAGAACAATGAACAGCAATCACTGAAAATGGCAGTCTGAATAACACTTATTATTCCCACTACGAATAAGATAAAGTTAATCATCAAAGTACATTGAAATATATTCCCTTAATTCTTATCCTAAAACATTACAAAAGAAAAAACAGCTTAGTCACTAGCTATGAAAACCCTTATGCGTCAAACACCTCCTCAGGTATTTGTTTCAAAGCAACCCATTAATATGCTCTGGTTATATTGAAAGTTACCCAAGATCAAATATAAATAAAACCAAGAACAGCTGGTCTGCAATGCTGGCCAGCAGCACACACAAGGGTGTTGGAATCACATTGAAAAATAAATAAATAAACTTATGCAGCAAAATATCTGATTTTCAAACAAGGATGCTTCCAGGAAAAAAAGTATATATATATATATATATGTATATATATATATATATATATATATATATATATATATATATATATATATATATATATACACACACATATATATACAGTAGATAGATATAGATATAGATAGATATTATATACTAGCTGTATCTGAATGGCTTTGATGTTACCATTTCTACATTATGTAAAAAGAATGCTGAAATGGCAGAGCAGACAGAGGTATAGTAGTTCTTATCAGTGAAACTGTGTATTCGAGGTTGCATGCAAATAAATCCCAGGAGCACTGAATCATGGAGCTTTTATTCCTAGTTCAAGTAAGCAGTGGCAAAACACTAAATATAGGCTGCCTTTATGCTAAACCCAACAAAGTCTGCAAATGTGTACCAGAATCTATCAACTGTTTCACTAAACATTGTGACAGATAATGCTTACTGCTGGGAGACATTAACATCCCCCAGAAGGAGCTTGCATAGAATAACTTCATGAATGAATGCTTGACTTTGGGATTTATGCAGCTAATTAAAAATCATGCAGAGGTGGGTAATGCAACAGGAACAGTGAACATCATTCACTGAATCTTAACAAAGCATTCTGAATATGTCTATACACTTGGAACCCTAGCAAACTAAGTGACCACATGTCAACCTGCTTTGTTATATGGATTAACTACTGACCATTTGTTTAGCAGTGCCTGAAGACAATACAAATATGCAAAATCAAAAGGAAGATTCTATGGATCAAGTATAGATAAACTAAATCAGATATGTGGACAGACTTGTACAATTCCAGCCATGTACAATGCATGTAACAGCCTAAACAAGACACTCGTTACTGTTCTGGATAAATGTATCCTTATATGAGCTAAGACAAATACAAATATGCCTCTGTCTGAGCTGCAGCAGTTAAAAAAAACAGAATCTCAAGTATAACTAGTACAGTGTTAGAAAACGCTCTGGCTAAAGATGTCACCACTACTACCACCTAGGAACACAATATGTGAGAGATGCAATTACATTAAGAACCTAGACTCCTTGCTGTCTCAGTCAGAAGCCAGTACATCTGACACTAAGAAGGTTGTCTGTGCAAACATGACAAACATCACATCTCTAGCACCACCTACACCTGTACAGCACACTCCTACATATGGGATGGTTCTCAACCAAAAGATACCTAAACAAAAGACACCTCTGAAGCAAAAACAGACATGCACATCACAACCCACAGCACCAACCACCACATATAGTACACCTGCCTGTGTCTCACAGCCTCTAAGGTCCAACCACAAACCCAACATACTAATCATAGGAGATTCTATCGTGAGACACACAGATGTGCCTCTCACCAGGCTAGACAAGGAAAAAGTCACGGTTGTTTGTCAGGTGCTAGAATCCACCATATCACGAACGCACTCAAGTCTTTTAACAACAGGTACTGTTATGACTTTAGTCCATGTTGGTGAGAATGACTTCAGATGTACCTCTCTGTACTATATGAAGAGAGACATGACTGAGCTTGCTGAATGTGTGTCCCAGGCAGGTATGTCCCTAGCCTTAAGCAGCATCCTACCGTTACCTAGAATGATGCCTCAATACAAACAGAAAATGACTGACTTTAACAATTGGCTTAGTTTCTGGTGTCATTCCAAGGGGATCCAGTACCTGACAGCCTGGGAGGACATGATTGACAGACCATGATGCTTTGTCAGACATGGTCTTCATCTGTCTCCCCTGGGCTTCAAGCTTCTGGCAAAGGCTCTTACCTCACCCATAGTGCCTTTTTAGGCAAAGCCATGAGCCCAAAATTATCAACATGAAAAATTCTTCTAAATGAAATGTAAAGTTCATGCTGCTAAACGCTAGAAGTCTTTGCAAGAAGCTGCACTCAAAGCAGGCATTCCTCAGCCTGGAGGATGTTAACATTTGTGCAGTCACTGAAACCTGGTTCATAGCTGCAGACAGCGCCCCAGCCTTACCAGTTTACTCATCCTACCATACTTTCAGACACCAAACAAAGAGCTACAAAGCCAAAGGAGGTGGTGTTTCAATATTTATCAAAGACATACACACCTCTAGGCTGGTCACATGGTATGACTCACAGGAAACATTCCAAGTGCAGTTAACTGTTGACAAAACACCTATTCAAATCATAGCTAGCTACAGACCCCTAACCATGACTCAGGATGCCCACTCCACCTATCTGGACTTTCTTGAATCCATCAAGATTCAACTCTCTGCCCTGTTCCTGGGTGACTTTGACTACCTAACCATAGAGTGGAAGACTGTTCTAGCCCAAACATGAATGCCCAGAGATTCCTTGACTTTGTCAATGCCAATGCATTGGATCAGCTGGTCGACACCCCAACGAGAGGTGAAAATATCCCGGACCTCGTACTAACCAACATGAGTAGCCACTGTAGTACTCCTACAGTGTCATCCTCTTGGTAAGATCTGACCATAAAGTGATCACTTTCAAAGTCACCATCTCCCCTGCCCCCCCCCCCCCAAAGGTCAAACAAAAAAAAACTTTTCAAAGTTGACTACAATCTCCTGAAAGCATATATAATCAGCTTCACAGCCACCATCCCTTCAGTTGAAACTAGCACTAATTTCCAAACCTACACAAAAAAACTATATGACCACCTACATAGCTATATGGACTCAGCAATACCTGACAGGACCAAATCATCTTTCTCAAGAAAGAGTAACCCTATCCGGTAGACAGCAGCAATAAACAAACTATTTAATAAAAGGAAAACATTGCTGTCCAGGAGCAAGAAGTAGCAGGTTCTGAGTTGGAAGCAATCTCTCCTTTGTCTGAACAAGCAAATAATGTCACTGGTGAAATCCTCTAAGGCTAACTTTGAGGTCAAATTGGCCACATCCACTAAGAATAATCACAAGGCCTTCTTCACATACATCTGCAGTCTCAAAGGTAACACCCAAATCTGCTCTGAACTTGTAGTCAAGATCACCATATTCACAAACACCATAGATATAGCCAACCTGCTGGTAGACAGGTTTAGTGAAAACTTCACCCCCCTGTCCCCCATCAGTAAACCAGAACATCCCCAGGACCTGACCCCCTCCCCTCAACACCAAGGAGCAGGTCTTTAATGCCCCCTCAAAGGCACAAAATACAGTTTCCATGGGACCCAACAACATCCCTGGCTGCATCCTACATGAACTCAGGCATGAGCTCTCAGTTTGATTAGGCACCCTATTCAACCAAAGCCTGAGCACTGGCTTCTTCCCAGCTGAATGGAGGACAGCCACTGTCATCCCTCTGCACAAAAGTGGGACATCCACTGACTCAGGCAATTATAGGCCCATCAGTCTAACTAGCCTGATCTACAAGGCCATGGAACGCATTATCATGGACCTTATAAACAAGGACACTGGCAACCTCCAAACACTTGACCACACACAGTTTGGTTTTGTCAAAGGAGATCATGCCTATTAAACTTGGTCAACTTCTTCGAAACAGTCACCAAAGCCATGGATGAGGGAAGACGGTGCACATCGCCTACCTTGACCTAGCCAAAGCCTTTGACACTATTCCCCACTTGGGCATATTAGATAAACTCTCATAGCTAGGCATCAGCCCATATGTTACCAGATGGGTAGCTAACTGGCTCACTGATAGAACTCACTCAGTCAAAATAGGGAAATCCACCTCTAGTAGTAGACCCATAATGAGCAGTGTACCTTAAGGATCAGTCTTGGGGCCTCTAATGTTTGGGATATACTTTTCTGAGGTGCAAGCCAAAACCAATAGTCTGTGGCCGACCAACTTTGCAGATGACTGCAAGTTGGCACTGTCTTAAATTCACCTAGTGATGTGAACATCCTTCAAGAGGGCCTTACCCAAACTAGTGACTGGTGCCAGCAACATGGCCTCAAGCTGAATGCCAAAAAATGCATCATTATCCCCTTTAGGGAAAATGGTGTCCCCACTAATTATCATATTAATAACAATGTACTAAGCACACAAGCAGTTGTGAGAGACTTGGGCACCCAGCTTGACAGCAATCTGACTTTTGACCACCACGTTGCCTCCATTGTACAGAAGGATTTCTACATGGCACATCTCATAAGTAAGGATATTTCATCCAGGAACAAGGAGGTCATAACATCCCTGTACTCCTCCCTTATCAGACCCATTATCGAGTACAATGCCCCCTTCAAGCATGTACCTTGCCAAGCACATGAAGGAGCTGGAGAGACCATAGAGGTTCCTGACCAGAAAAATCTGGGGTATCAATCACCTGTCCTATACAGATAGGCTAAGAGCCTTGTCCCTCTTAGTCTCATACAGACTGCCCAGAGGTGACCTTTGTCTGGCATACAAGGCCATCTCAGACCCAGCCTTGATGGAGCTGTTGCATATCCATAAGTCAAAATCCACTCGGGCAACCCACACATAATGCCTAAACTTGGTCTGTGATATTAATTGAACTTGTTGGCAGGATAGACTTGCATCCCAGAGACTCTCCCATCTGTGGAATAGACTCCCTCTCCATGTTAAGCAGAGTACCTATCTAGCCCTCTTTAAGAAGAACCTGGGCAACTCGATGAGAAACAAAAGGTACACCCCTGGATCCCACCTGTGTCTCTGCTGGATAGGGGTAACAGGTGCTGACTTTGTGGGAACAAGGGCAAAATTCTTGGCTAGACTTATAAGGGCATCTGGGCCAATAGTCTAGTATCATCCTATGAACCTATGAACCTATGTGGCATAGAAAACACACAAAAAATTTCCATCAGACAAGCAAAACAATTGTATACTACTATAACAGCAAAAATCATCCAGTCTTTTTAAAAGGAATATAGTTACTAAGGAAAAAGAAAGGCCCAAAAACAATTTAGCACCCAAGTCCCCACTGTTCTAAGGAAAATACATTCAGCGGCTATTTTTTGTTATCACAATCAATCTCACAAGTAACCTGTTGCACTCTCAAACAGTAGAAGTACAGCAATTACTGTCAGATCAAATTGTTTGCTACTATCCCTGGAAAAATATGAAGATTGCGTGCCAAAGTTAAGGACCATGTAACAGCATCCAAAGAGAATCTTCATTCTGCCCTCGTAAGAATGATGGTTCCCTACGGAGCTACAGAGCTAGGATTGTGCAAAACTATGGAGGCAATGTAAGATAATTCTTGCATTCAAATGAACAGATTTTCAACATTAGAAAATTACTAGCTTATAAGTATCCTAGGTCTGCTATTGAACATATTGGAAAAGGTAAGACTATCCAAATTGGTAAATATCAATTTCATCAGAACTTGATCATTACCCCATGTGGTTTCACAGCTGGCCACAGCACCAATATAGTACTTGTTGAACTCAATAACACTATGTCACCCACCTGTGACACAGGTCAGTACACACCTTCTCAACTTCATGGATATTTATTACTGTCTATGGTTTGATATAAAACATGTCAAATGACATAGAATATGATTATCAAGTTCTCCAGTGAGATGGAACACCAGATGTAGCCTGCAAAATAGTATCTTAGAAATACATTTCTCATTTAGTAGTGCCTCACGGATTAATCCCTGGATCTCTACTGTCTTTCATTTTTATCAACGACATGCATAAATTGACAAAAGACTTACAAGTGACTCCAAGTTACTAGTTGAACTGAAAAATACTTAATACCGTAAGTGATTGACTCAAGACCAGTAAACTTACTAACAAAGAAATGGAAAAAAGAAGTATATTTTTTCATAAAAAAAGACATTCATTTACGGTTTACTTCTCTAAAAACACATATACCATCATGTCTAAATGATCAGGTCAACAGATGGAAGTACTTTGGCATCATCAATGATAACCATCCCAACTTCAGAACACATGTAAAGACAACAATGAATGATAGAGACAGGAAGTTAGACATACTTTATACAATCAAGTCATTCTTATCATCGACATTCTGCGAAAATTTAAACAATTGAGAGGTATGGTGGAGTTGCTTGCAGAAGGGCAAATCTATAGATTTTACTATCTTTCAAATTCCATAGTAGTGTGGGAAGAATGAGTGGTTAGTAGAGGAAGACAGTATTCAAGTTTGGGGAGTAGAACATTTTTAGCTAAAGCAAGTATAGAAACAGGAGATAGGAGATGTGTGATCCTATAACATAGCTTAAGTTGGGAGAACACTTTATAGACAATGTTATCAGCATAATTGGATTAGAATATGAGAACAGTCCAGAATATGACTCAGATATTTATATTCTGTGACTATGGGACTAATGCTGTTATTGGAGTCCAACATAGCAAATATGCGCATTTGAGGGTATTTGTTTTGGGAAGAAAACAGCATTACATTGTTTTTTTCTGGTATATTAACAGGCACAATCACAAAGTTTGGTGAAGGATTATTATAAATGGGTTTGTAAATTATATGGGCATTTGTTTGTTTCTAGTAGGAGAATGCCATCTGCATAGAGTACAAGGTTTAAAGAAGGTCGTTGATGAACAACAAGAAGAGAGGGGGGTCTAGCACTGGTATTTGGGGGACACCAGTGTGGACACGAGATAATTTGTATGAACTTGGGAAGTTTCTTTCAAGATAACTTTTGAACCATTTAATAATATTTGAACAAAGTAAAATCTGATGAGTTGGTTGATAAGAAGAATGAGGTCAACTGTTTCAAAGCTCAGGTTATACTGATGAAAATGCCAGCAGTAATGAGGCCTTCATTCATGTGACAGTAGTTAGAGTTAGTGGCAGTAAGTAGAGCTGAGAAGCTACTAAAGGCATTTCTGAAGCCATGCTGCTTGTCAGATCAGAGACCATAGACCATAGCTATTAATATGCTTGAGAAGTTGTCTGCGGAGAAGCTTTACAAAGATTTGTCACTGGACATTGAGTAGAGATAGGGCACTGATTTTTATGAGATTTTTGGGATGGTACTTTTACAAGGGGATAATGATAGCATGGTTTAATGAAGGTGGTAGTATGCCAGTAGTAAATGATAAACTGTATATCTCTTTTCTAAATTACCCATAACTTGTAAGTCTGCCAGACATAACCCTCACAGCTGTGAACCATAACCCTATTAATTAAGCTGTAATTAACTGCTCATTCATGGTGATAGATATCACGGTCCTCCACCGTGAGTGATCAATTTTTGTTCAGAGTCAGTTTCACTATTAAAGGTATTACATTTAGTAAACACCCCTCATCTACGATTTATGGCATCACCCATACCTCATTTGAACTGGACACTGTAGTCAGGGACCTTCGCACCTAGGTCATCGACAACCTTTCAGTTGACCACAAAGTAGCAATACTAATCAAGGAATTTTCTATCTAGCCCATCTAATTTCTAAAAGCATATCATCCTTTTCAAAGGGAGTTATCATTCCTCTGTAATCAGTCATGATTTGACCATTTACTAAATACAATGTCTGTCTTAGCATGCACCTAGCCAGAAATATTATGCTGCTAGAAAGATCCCAATCATTCCTATTTAACACTGATAACATTGATAAGTATATGGGCCATACAAACTTGAAATATAAGATAAGGGCAGTTAAGCCTTTTGAGTTTTTAATAGGTCATAAGCTTAACATCGACACTTGTGAAAGTATTCCACCCATTATTTTACAAGCCCAGGACTTCTATGCTAATGCATAATTTGTGTCACTTAAATTACTCCCCATTCCTTGCAAATCACATACAAAACTTTTAGGTATCAATTATTTCTCAAGCTGCACTTAAAATGCCCCCTTTATCACCTGCCAACTTCTTAGAAATGCTTTTAATGCAGAAGTCCAGTCTTGATCATCAGCCATATAGCAAACTGCATTCTAAAATCTTTAAATTTTTAAAACATAAATATCTGCCATATCATAATGCACATGAAGCACTCAACCGCCATACTCATGTGTCACATCTCCCTTAGGCATGTACATGCCTCCTAATCTGATGATCTAACCCTGGAGAATATCAATGTCTATTTATACATTCCTGCCAGCACTAACTATGTTATAATATAGGTTCTAAAAGAACTGTCTTGGTCACCTAAATTTTGTCACATGGCAGAATATAAACCATTTATCATTAGCAAGATATGATGTAATTGTCAGATAAAGTTTCTCGTGATATTTTTTAACAAACAGAACAATTTATAAATTTCCAAAAACAGAGGGTCCCTCGTTAAAATAAATCTATCAGTTTACAGATTTTTGTTTTATATACTAGTCAGTGTGATTCATTCTTCATCATCACTATTCACCATTAACTATTTGTTTGGATTATTTTTTTAATGGGATTACATTTTTTTGATGCAGTAATTCAATAAGATCATCTAAATTAAGCAACAGTACTATTCTTTGTTCCAAAAGCTATCCTCCACTTTATATCAAATGTAATATACCAAAAGCAGTGATCTTAATAATGTATCAAACTTGAAAGAGGATCTTCCAAGGAAGTATACAGAGAAGGGTAAAGTACAGTTGTGTCGGTTACACTTACCAATAATGATAGATTTTCAAATTCCTCAGCCAGCTTCTAGAAGCTCTCGATCTCCTCCCTCCCTCAAATCAACACTAAATGCTGACTGGTCAGCTCTGAAGAGTGAAAATTATCAGTCAGAGTGGAAAATCTTCAGTACTTTCTTAGCACCGCATGAAACACTTTAGCCTTTTCTCTAGCATATAAATCCCTGAGGGGGAACAATTACTCACATAAAATGTATCTTTTTCTATTTTCTTAAAATAAGTAAAACACAAAAGTTGTTTTGTGTATTTTATATGTATATACTTTTTAAATAATTAAAAAGACTATTTTTACTGTTATAGTTTTCAGTGTTTCTGGCCCTTTAAAAAAACATATTTCTGTACCACCATTTGTTTCCTGTCCAGGACTGCTATATTTAGCCTCAGCTATGCTAGGGGGTTATTTGATTCCAAAATATAGTGCTAATTTACTCATTCCTTGATTAATATAGCAACATTTGTTTTATATTTGAAGTTTTGAATATTTTTTCAGTAGGCAGTGAAGCAAAATGAAAGAATAATGATAAAACTACCCATTTCTGCATATTTCAAAAAGGCCACTCAAACTGATATCATTATAATCCATCATTACCAGTCAATATGCACAATATCTGCGGAAGTAAAAGTAATCTGAATAATTTCATTTTAAGAGCACTATTGCTAATGCAGAGGTTCCTGCTGGGAAACAACTTTGCATTTCAGTGTTTCATCTACGAATGCAGTGCTAGCTGCTCTTAAAGAATAAATTATTTTTTGTCATATTGAAAAACTGGTGTGCTGGTGATATTGCCATAAGTAGATCAGTCATACAATAGGGAATGACTGCCAAATAATGGCAATAAGTTCATAATTACTAGGCATGCTGTCCTGGAGACTATTACGGAGACTAGTCCAAATTCCCAATTGCTGATTAAGTGACTTGCTCAGTGTCATACAGTAGGGAAATAAAGGTAGAAAGATTCAAACCCTGCACCCTTGCAACAGAAAGCAGCTCATTAATAAGTTGGAGCTTTAGAAACATAAACTAAATGTACTAGAAATCAGCAAGGAGCTGTAGTACACTTTCGTCCTTTAATCATGCAAATAGAAAATCTTCAGAACTTTAGTGAAGTAAAAAAAGCCATATTTAAATAAATTACAAAAATCACATGACAACCTTAATTCAAAACTCTTAAAGCTATACTTGTTCTAAAACCAGGAAAACATATTATTTCATAAATACATGAGCAAAAATGAATATATTGAAATTTATATTGAATACGTATAAACTTTTAAAAAGACATTTAATATTAATAGCTTCATTAATGCCTGGAAATTAATCATCATGCAAACAAATCTGCAAATTAAGCTCTTTAACCTTAAGATAATTGTTGAAATTGCCACTAAATGGAGCTGGATTTGGATTATTGAAATTTATATTGAATATGTATAAACTTTTAAAAAGCCATTTAATATTAATAGCTTCATTAATGCCTAGAAATTAATCATCATGTAAAAAAATCTGCAAATTAAGCTCTTTAACCTCAAGATAATTTTTGAAATTGCCACTAAATGGAGCTGGACTATCAAAATCAACTACTAAGAAAAGGAATGTCTTAAAGTCTTTACATGTAATAGAATGTTTTGCCAAAGCATTTTTATGTTTATGTTTGATGGCTAAAAAATGTTCTGAAATACATTTATTCAATTTTTTAAATCTTCTTTACTATATAAAAACTTTGGCAGGAATTGCAGGTATCCAGATAAACAACATGCGTTGAACTACAACTAAATTTACTTTTAGGACATATTTGCAAATAGTTGTGCTTCAAAACAATGTTGGAACCTTCATTAATAAACCTACGTTGTTTACATCCATTACATCTAAACATTCCATTGCTACTGTACTGATTATTAGATGGTAAACATTCAAATAATTGTTTAAGGTCAAAAGTCCTTTTATAACAGAATGCCAATGTGTCACCAAGTACTACACTAAAATCCGAATTACCAGATACAATTTTCCAGTTATCAAAAAGTATATTGTTAACTGTAGATGGAGCTGATGAAATAGGTAAAGAAAATCCTGTAAAACCAAAACTGGAATTAAACTGTCTGTTATTATCAGAGGAAGAGATCCCACTAACCAAAATTGGGGGAAATTTGGAACCCCTTAAACATCTAACTTCATCTATTACTTTGTCCATATAATTTGGACTGTAGCCCCTCTCCGAAAAAAAGTTTTCTCAGATTTAAAAGTTCCTGATCAAAGCTGACCTCTAAACTAATAAGTTGGCAAATCCAAATAAATTGCGACTCACTACATTTTTCTTCATAAAAGTGGGGTGTTGACTGTTGGACATTAAATAATTATTTACAACAATGTTTTTTCTATAGATTCTGATATTAAAAATACCATGTATTATATCCATGGTGATTTCTAAATCTAAAAGATTCACAGTAACACCTTTGCATCCTAATGTAATGTTAAGAAAAAAAATACTTGTGTTAAATTCCTGAATAACAACATCAAGTTCTAAATAGTCTCAAACAAATCATCAATATATCATGTATGAAAGCCAACTTTCTGAAAAAGTGCATTGGAACAAAGGTATTCCTTTTCCCACCAGCTCATTTCTGCATTGGCATATCCTGGCACCCATCACTACTCCTCTTTTTTGTCTATAATGTTTGTTATTGAACTCAAAAAAATATTTTCTAATACTAATTCTACCAAGAAACTCAGTAAGCAGAATAAAAACTAGAATGAACAGCAGATGCAGGGTGGTATCCAACGAGACGGAGCCCGAATAATGAAAAAATTCTTTCTTTACTCAATCCAATGATCAAAATGAAGTACAAATACACATAAAGTCACAGTTTAAAAATGATAAAACAACAAGTTAAGCGCTTTCGTCAATACTCAGACTTCTTCAGAACAAGCAGAAAAGAATCCGTACGCTATGCCAAAGTCCTGCCAAACTTCAAGACACAAATAAATCCAAACGAAAAGCAACAGGACACTGCTGTAAATGTAATACAATTTAATCAAGCTAAAAACACAAAGTAAGCGCTTTCGGGATTCACCCTTCATCAGACAAGGATACATTCAACAGACTTCATTTTTAAAAAATATATAATATATATATAAATATAAAATATATATAAAATATAACAACCAATAGCATCTAGTGAAAAACCCGCCTATTCAAAAGGGTGGGTTTCACTGGTATTACATTATTTAAGGGGCGGACCTGTTGAGGAATATTTGGAGTTCATTGAGTTAAAGTGGCAGATCAGACTGAATGCATACTCCCCTCCAGGTCTTAATGATAGAATTTCTATAGCACCACTTTTGAAACTTAAACAGTTATTTATGTTATGATTTATTTACATTGTCATTGGTATTTTTTGCCTTATAACATTCTTTACATGTGACACTATTGATTTAACATTTGGTTAGTTGACTTTTTGCGTACTTGCAAACAGGGGGAGTACTCACTACTACCTTACACTTCCTGTGATGTTTCTTAATTGAAAGGAAATGATGTGGGGTAATATTTTACTAATTGACTGGGTGTATATTTAAGGAGTTATCAGCCAGCAATTCACTGTTCTGAAGAAGTCTGAGTATTGACGAAAGTACTTAACTTGTTGTTTTATCATTTTTAAACTGTGACTTTATGTGTATTTGTACTTCATTTTGATCATTGGATTGAGTAAAGAAAGAATTTTTTCATTATTCGGGCCTCGTCTCGTTGGATACCACCCTGCATCTGCTAATAATTCTACCAAGGTATTCAAAGTATTAACAAAGCTGCCATCTAATTTAACAATCTTAACCATATAATTTGTGAAAAACTCTGAACCTATTTCCTGTAGTATACATGTATATAATGTAGCCACATCCAAAGTAAACATATATGTTTCACATCCAACAAAAGAATATTCTTGTAGCAAATCCAAAAGTGCCCACAAGTCTCATAAATAGAAACTCAAGTTTATATAACAGGATTTATAACTGAGTCTAAAAAAAATCAAAATATACTCAGTTTTAGTAACATTGTTTGAAATTATTGTCCTAAAAGATGGAAATTTGCCATCTATAATGGGCTTATGTGCTTTTAGACTACCAAAACATTGACCCGATCTAGGCATTTCAACATATAGAAAAACATAATTTGGCATCCACTTGTGCATTATATATCATATCTAACAAGATATTGTCTAACTTATGAAAACTACAGTTAATTTCATTTGTAGAAATAACTTCATAAAGTCCTGCATCAGAAAATACAGTTAAAATAACATTCACATAATCATCCTGAGTCATAAGGACCATTCCATTACCATTTTGTTATCTCAATAATATGACGTCCATTGCTGTTCCTAAGTTCTATTAATACCTGCCTTTCCTGAACAGTCATGTTGTAATACATGGTGCATTCAAAACGGTTATTTCCTTCTAGCAAGTATTAAGATGTAATGAAAAAAAAAAAAAAAAAAAAAAAAAAAATCTTGTTTTCCCGCCTTACTGAACTAGAATGGTCCAGTCTTCAGAGTTTGCTGACCTCTGGGCTTTGTCTTGGTTCCTGTGCTATTCCGTGTCCTTATTTGGATAGAGGGAAGCGTCTTTGTTCGCCAGTGAGAGTGGGGAGCACTGGGCGGCCTGTTTGTCCCTGGAGGAGTGGTTCCAGCCAGAAACTTGTAGTCTATTGGCCGTTTTGGGTCAATTCCTGGCTCTTTTCAGCCCCCTGTAATAAAGCCCGCTTTAGCGCTTGTATTCAACTCAGCACAGCTCCTCGTAGTGTCCTGCAGAGTTCTACAAGCAGCAGAGAGCAAAAGAGTGACTTTTTCCTGATTTAAGTATTTTTTTCTGGCTTTTTGATTATTTACTGCTTAGCAACTGCATTTTCGCCTGTTTATACAGCTCTGCATTCTATTTAAACTGTTTTTGTGTTGATTAACTGTTTTGCACTTTTAAAAAAGTTATTTGTTGCTTAATTGTACCTGTAGGCTAACACACTCAAGTGCGCTAGCCGTTTAAAAGCATTTATAGCATTTACTGTCTGTTTTTCCTCTGTTTTCTGCAAAAAAAAAATCTTGTTTTCCCGCCTTACTGAACTAGAATAGTCCAGTCTTCAGAGTTTGCTGATCTCTGGGCTTTGGCTTGGTTCCTGTGCTATTCCATATCCTTATTTGGATAAAGGGAAACTTCTTTGTTCACCAGTGGGAGTGGGGAGCACTGAGCAGCCTATTTGTCCCTAGAGCAGTGGTTCCAGCCAGAAACTTGTAGTCTATTGGCCATTTTGGTCAATTCGTAGCTCTTTTCAACCCCCTGCTATAAAGCCCGCTTTAGCGCGCTTTTGTGTGATTTAGCGTGGAGTTGCCCATAGAGCACCATCGGGCAGCGCCGGTTAAACTATTTCTGGCTCCGTAAAGTCTGCTCTTCAATTTTTCCCTTAGAACTTCTCTACTTGCAATCTAAACAGTCTATTCTCTATCTCAAAAGCTCAGCACTTGCTCCTAAAGCATTTTTATATAGGTAAAGTACTTGTATACTAAACAAAGTACTACATTAGCCTAGAATCCCCTTGAGTACCCATTTCCCTATAGGTCCCTTCTGACTCAGTTACACAGCAAACTTTTTCACTTTTTCTAGCATGTCGAAGGGTCAGTTGCTAGCGTCCTCTCCTGTTCAGCTGGTGAATCTGGGCATCTTGAGGCAATGTTACAATTGCCTCATGTACACAGACAACCCACTCCTTCTCCCACAAAACACAAATACATGTGAGAGATGCAACTATATAGCCAAACTGGAGGCTGAGCTCTCTCAACTCAGGACTGGCAAGACCAGACAGGAGGAGAAGGAAACCACGCACACCACAAACCCAGTTTCACATAGAACTATCACAACTGCAAAACAAACACATAAACACACAAAGACATACTCGAAGGCACTGATCAAAAATCTACCAAAACTACAGAGGCCTCCAAAGCAGACACCCAAGCAACTGCCACCTCAAGACATAAGACATGCAACACATAGTTCTCAAAGTCAGTGTGCTAAACAGTAACAGCCCTTAAGGCCAAACACAATGCCAGACACACTTGTTATAGGTGACTCCATAGTCAGACACACTGACGTCCCACTCACCAGACTGAACAAGGAAAAGATCACAGTAAGTTGCCTGTCAGGCACTAGAATCCGCCACATAACACAAGCACTCAGGTCACTCCACAGCAAGTACAAGTATGACTCAGTCATTGTCCATGCCGGTGTGAACGACCTGAGACGTACCTCCCTGGACTACATGAAAAGAGACATAGAGGAGCTCTCAGATTATGTAGCCCAGGCCGGTATGACCCTGACCCTGAGCAGTATCCTACCGTCACCAAGAATGATGCCACAATACAGAGACAAAATGATCAGCTTTAATAATTGGCTTAATTACTGGTGTCATTCTAAGGGGATCCAATGTCTGTCTGCCTGGGATGACATGCTTGACAAGCCACGCTGCTTCAAGGGATGGCTTGCACCTGTCACCCTGGGCTTCCAGATATTGGCAAAGGCTCTTGCCACCCCATAGTGCCTTTTTAGGCAAGGCTCAAATGATAAACCTACCGGCCTAGAAAACAAAAATGGAGAAAAACTAAGGGTAATACTGCTCAATGCCAGAAGTCTAAACCTCAAGATGCATGCCCTCGAAGCCCTCCTCAGTATGGAGAACATCGATGTCTGTGCTGTGACTGAAACCTGGTTCAAGGCTCCTGAGAGCACCCCAGCACTATCAGGTTATACCTCATATCATGCGTTCCGCCCCAAAATCCGGACCGAACCACAAAAGGAGGGGAGTATCCATATTCATAAAGGATACCCACACCTCCAGGTTAGTGGCAACGCACGAAGCATCGGAGACCATCCAGGTGCAATTAACCATAGGTAAAACTGCCCTACAGTTTGTAACATGCTACAGACCACCTTCTCAAACTCAGGAAACCCACACAGCCTTCCTGAAGACACTGGAGAGTATGAATGTCTCTCCAAACACCATCATATTGGGTGACTTCAACTACCCAAACATAGACTGGGAACATTACTCAAGCCCCAACACCCTAGCCCAAAGGTTCCTTGAGTTCATAAACTCAAATGCTATGGAATAACTAGTCACCATTCCCACAAGAGGAGAAAATATACTAGACCTGATCATCACAAACATGGGGACAAAATGCTCCACACCGGAAGTATATCCCTCATTGATGAGATCAGACCATAAATTAATCTCACTGGAGATCCACATCCCGCCCCCACCCCCAGCAAAAAAGACCACAGTGAAGAACTTCTCAAAAGCAAACTTCACACTTCTTAAGACTGGAGTGGTATCCTTCAAGGCCCCCGAGCAAGTGGAAACCACAACCCACGCTGCTGAAACCCTTACAAATGCCTTCTACGAGCACCTCCAGGAATGTATGGATCAAGCAATCCCTAATAAAATCAAGACCCTTTCCACCAAAGGCAGGCGCCCCGTCTGGTGGACTCCAGCCATAAACAAACTCTACAACAAGAGGAGAAAGCTACTACATGACAGAGCAAAATCCCTAAATGGGAAGGCATCTCTGATCAATACTAGCAAAAAACTATGATCACTCATAAAATCATCCAAGGCCAACTTTGAGAGAACAATCGCTAATGACACAAAAGACAATCATAAAGCCTTCTTTAGCTATGTTAGAAACCTGGGTGGAAACTCCCAGATATGCTCAGAATTAGTCCAAAATGATAAAAAAATCACTGAACCCACAGACATTGCCAACATACTGGCAGACAGGTTCAGTGCAAATTTCTCCCCTCCCCCCCCCAAAAGGAGAAATATCTATCCCACCAGAGTCTAGCCTCCCAAACATCTCAGATGCCCAGGTGAGAGCTGCTCTCTCTAAAGCAAAAAACACAGCATCAATGGGACCGGACGGTATCCCCGGCTGTGTGCTACATGAACTCGATGAGGAACTAAACCCACACATAAGGCTGCTGTTTAATCTTAGCCTTACTACAGGATACGTACCCAAAGAATGGCGTACGGCAACTGTGGTCCCACTCCACAAAGGTGGTGCTTCTACGGACCCTGGAAATTACCGCCCCATAAGTTTGACGAGCCTTGTCTGCAAAGCTATGGAGAGGATCATAATGGAACTCATAAATAAAGACATTGGGGACCTACAGACACTGGATCCTACCCAATTTGGCTTTGTCAAGGGCAGATCCTGCCTCTTGAACTTGGTCGACTTTTTCAAACAGTCACTAAGGCCATTGATGAGGGTAAGGCAGTTCACACAGCCTACCTTGACCTAGCAAAAGCGTTCGACACAATACCCCACTCGGGCATCATAGAAAAGCTCACCAGCTTAGATGTAAACCCATATGTCACAAGATGGGTTGCAAACTGGCTCAAGGACAGAACACACAGGGTTAGAGTTGCTGGTGCCATGTCAGACTCTAAGCCGGTCACGAGCGGTGTCCCACAGGGCTCAGTCCTGGGCCCCTCTTGTTCGGCATTTATTTTTCTGAAGTGCAGGCAAACATAGGGGATTGTGGCTGACAAAATTTGCAGATGACTGCAAACTGGGCACCATAATTGACACTCCATCAGACACAGACATCCTCCAGAAAGGTCTCATAGAAATGGATAACTGGTGCCAGAGCCATGGCCTTAAGCTAAATGCCAAAAAATGTATTGTCATACCCTTTGGGAAAAACAAGGTAACCCCTAATTACCACATAGGTGGTAATCCATTAAACACGGAAGAAGTTATCAGGGACCTGGGGACCCAAGTTGACAGTAACCTCTCTTTTGACACTCACATTGCCAAAGTGGTTAGGAAGACCTTCTACATTGCCCACCTGATCATGAAGGGATTCACATCCAGATCAGGAGAGGTCATTGTACCCTGTACTCTTCACTTATCAGACCAATGATTGAGTACAACGCCCCATTGAATGTACCTTACCCGACACCTGCAGCAGTTGGAAAGACCCCAAAAGTTCCTCACCAAAAGGATAAAGGGGCTCAAACATATGTCATACGATGCCCGACTGAAGAAACTCCAACTCTATTCAGTCGCATACCGTCTGCTCAGAGGTGATCTGTGCCTGACATACAAGGCCATGTCCAACCCGGAATTAATGGACATGCTCCACCTCAAAAAATCCAAATCCACCAGAGCCACAAGAGCAAGAGACTTAAACCTCAACATGGATATAAATAGGATGTGCTGGAGGGACAGATTCATCACCCAGAGACTCCCTACACTATGGAACAGAATCCCAGTCCATGTGAGGCAGAGCCCCTCACTGACTCTGTTCAAGAGAAATCTTGACGAGTGGATGGGAGATCGTAGGTTTACCCCGGGAATCATCTCTGTATCACTGCTGGACAGAGGCACAGCAAACTAATGGGTATAGTATTCTCATCCTAAGGGGTGGTGAAAGCCACACACACTCTGGCTAGGCTTTTAAATGCCCTAGGGCAGATAGCCTAGTATGAACCTATGAACCTATGAAATACGCTTTTCTTATTCAGATAGACATTCTCTTTAGCAACATTAACATCATGTAAAATGTATTTTAAACTTAGCTTTTGTGCATTTTTTTTTTGATGGTGCGGAGCCTGAATGGCTAACTGAAAGCAGCAGTATTTTAGAGCTCCATATAACTAGTTAAATAAGACAGGAAAAAATATTCTTTTTTTTTTTCCTTCAAAGTATAAAATCTTATAGATAAAGGACTAATTTACATAATTAGAAACTTATGTGAAGTTTTACAAATAATTTCCTGTCAAAAAGCTTGGAGATATAGTCACTTGTTAAAATGAGCAACTCAAAGAATTCTCACCAGGATGCTGCCTTAAAGAAGGAACTACAACAGATGGCATCTACCCTGCAGGAGTTGTCTTTGAAGATGGATGATTTTAAAGAGAACCTAGAAAATCTTAAAATAAGCAGTCAAAAACAGTCTGACACCCTCAAGGAAATGCTACAACAACACCAGACAAGGATAACAGGAATAGAGGTTTCTCTAAATTACTTAGAAAGCAGACTTAAGGAAGAGGAAACACAGAAAGAACTGCTTCTTAAACAAAATGGTTGGTTAATAAAGTAGATGACCTGGAAAATAGGGAGAGGAGAAATAACATAAGGATTTTCGGATTACCTGAAAACACAGAGGGTGAGGATATTATTTCCTTTTTATCAAACTGGATCCCTGACTTTTTAAATTTAAAAGAAGGACTTTCCTTTGGCATTGAAAGAGCACACATAGCTCTTGGGAAACCTGCCACTAACCCAAACTCTCCTCCTAGGTCAATAATTATCAAATTTCTTTCATACTTGGACAAGGAACTGATCTTAAGATCTGCTTGGTGGAAGGCACCACTAAAATATAAACAGATCCTGATAAGATTTGATAACGACTATTCATCTAGAATAATGGAACAAAGGAAAAAAGTGTGGCCAATGATAAAGTTTCTGAAACAAAATAACATCAAGGCACAACTTGCATATCCAGCTAAGATAAGAATACTGTATGCCAACGAGATGAGGACTTTTATTGACTTAGAGGAAGCTCCTTCATTTATTAAAACTAATAATGTGATTACTTAACCAGAAGATATGGATTGGATGTCACCTTCTCTCAAGAGAACAAAAGAAACACATATCTGGACAGACGTCAAAAATAAGAAGCAAAAGACTGATACTGTTACAGCCAAATCTCTCAAAGCATCTACTATGATATGAATTTTTTAACATTACTTTAAAGGACCAATTTTACTGCTTGGAATTTTAAAACAAAGTTAACTAACTACTAGAATCTTTATCTATATTTTTTGAAAATAGATGACACATGAGAGTTTTCACATTACCTCAGGTATGTATAACAGGGTACTTTTCTTTTACAGAAGGAGGGTTATATAGCACATAAGATATTTATACTGTAAATCAACATACATAGTATATGTGTATTTTCTCTTAATTTTCTCTTTTCTTTCTCTCTTCTCTCTTTTCTCATTATTTATTTTAACTGCATCTTGTCTCCCTTTCTAAATTCTCTCCTATTTACTACACCAATATAGTCTGTATATATTTAATAACTCACTATCTATACATATATAAATAATAGTCTAAAATCTAGTTTTAAGGTAGGCTAATTGGAATAGTGAACTTAATTGTTATTACAATATTTATTAGATTAATGACCTGCGTTGAATGGGCGTGCATTCATTGAAGGTTGGGCGTCGGGCTGGCAACTCGACACCATAAAAAAAAACAAAAAAAAACAACTGCCAACCATTAGCGGGCCGGAGTTCAGCTGTGGCGACCCCTAACCGGGAAAAGCCGAAAGACAAACAACAACTGTTATGCTTATTGGGATTGGGGACATGTTCTTGATTAGCTCTGAAATGTTCCATTAATGTACATATGTCCTTTGAATTATTTCCTTTTAGTATTCACAAATATAAAAAAAAAAAGGAGGGAAAAATATACTGTTGGTTAAGAGAAGTGAAACTTTTTTCACATTCTATTTGTGTTGCCATAGCAACAGTAAACACTTGCTGCAGTTTCTAAGGACATTGTGAATCTGCAAAGTGCATTTAGCCTCACAGATAACAAACAATGAGAAAAAGTAATGTTGTTTAGTTATTAAAATGAAAAACAACCTAAGCAAGGTAAAATAAATACATAATAGGATTATTTGTAAATATTTTATGATTTATCCTCATAGGATTACATTTTCTTGGAAACACAACTGAAATGTTCCCAAACTATATGTGCAGTGAAATGCAGCTGCTTGATTAAAAGGTATTACTCACTTTAACATGCTAATTTCACAAGCTGTCTGCACTGTAAAAGTTACATTTTATATGTTACTTGAAATTGTCAGTCTCTAGAGCATATGAAAATATACATATTACTTTTTGCAACATGTTATCTTTGCAGTTACCTCACACTCTGTACAAACTCACTTGGGAACTGATAGCTATTAATTTAAAATATCAGTTTAAATATTAAGTGTTCCCTTGAAATGCTATTGACATTTTGACAAAATATAATCTGAACTGTAAAATGAATGATTTGAAAAAAGTGAAGTAATGCATAGATCCCAAAGACAGTTCTTGACACTACAGTAAAAGTAAACATATATATTCACAAGGAAGTATTGAAATGTTTTAGTCTTCCAGTTAATATAGCTTACTGTCAACATTTTGCAATATCAGAAAGTTTGAAGAACTAGGAAATTACTATTCTTTGTCTGTATAATGATTATTAGACAGATATTAGACTCTGCTTAGTTTAATGAATTATGACATATGTTTATGAGGAAAAGTGGACTCAATTACTCACATTGGACTATACATTCCTGGAAACTCAACTGAAATGTCCCCAAATTACTTGTGAATTTAAATGAACCTGCCTGATTATTTACTTTAACAACATGAATCCATACGCTATCTGCTCTATATATGCTACATTATATATGTCACTTGCATATGACAGTCTCTAGAGCACACGAAAAAATACATATTATTTTTGCAACATGCTATATTTGCACTAACCATACATTATAAACTAACTCAATTGGCAACTGACAAGTTATTTATTTGAAACATCAGTCTAAATATTAATTGTGCCCTTGAAATATTGCTGCCGTTTTGACAAAACAAAACCTGAATTGAAAAAGGAATGATTTGAAGAAGTGAAGTATTGCACAGATTTCAGACAGCTATTGACACTACAATATAGAAATGTATACATGCAAGGAAAAATTGAAATGCTTTATACTTTTAGTTAAAATTGCTTATTGTTAACTTTTTGCTTTATCAGAAAATTTAAAGAGCTGGGAAATTATTTCTAATTTGTCTTTATGTTTACTAAAGTGATGTTAGTCACTGACTTGTTTAATGGATTGTGAGTCATGTACAAGATGGACTACTGAATGTTATTTCTCTTTACCTATGTTTGCTGAATTTCTTTTATTAGTACTGATTTAAAACAAGGGAAAGAAAGGGAAGGGAAATTTCTATTTTTGGTCAAGGGAGGATAGGCTTAAGAGTATTCTAACTACCTCGAGAACTCTCTAAGATGCTCTAAATACTATTTGATTAATACTTACCTAAGGTAAGTCTTGATTACCATATAGGTACCTTTACATTCATTCTAGACCTGAAGTGATTACCCATTCTGGAAGCAGGAGGTGCCTTATGCAGGATGGGAATTGTCAGGGTGATCATAGTTCATTCTTAGACTCTGCTTTGTAAATCTATAAATATGTAAAAGTACTGCACACTAGAATGTAGGGCGCCTCTACTCAGAGTCAGGATAAGCCATGTCTTTTCATAAATGTAAGTTGAAGTTGGTAAGCTGAAGAGTGGAAAAGTAAAGCAAGACAGTACACCTACAGTAAATTCATATTTCATTGGTAATCACTCATTGTTTCCTGTAGAGTCCTTTCAGTCAAATTATTTTAGTAATAATCTATTTGTTGTTGGCTTATTTAATGTATGCTCCTCTGTTGCATTTAATTTATCCAAAATGGCATATCTGACATGTTTGGGATCTCTTAAGTGTAACTAAATATTGGATATTTTCTAAGTCAACATAATAATTGTTTACACTACTAACATTGCATCTTGATATATAAAATACTATAGAACAATAATAGAATAATATAGAATTTCATATCTCTTTTAAGAAAATTTTCCATATAATAATTTAACATATGAAGCTCAGTTGATATTGTTGGTTAAAGGTATGAGTGATAATCCAATAGATCTATCTTTATCTATTGGATTAGGAATGACTTTCATTCCATGTTTAATGGGAAATTCATATTTACTTGTATTTGATACCTTAGAATTAATGTTTTATAGAAGTTCTTTTTTAAAACCTGACCGGAATTTTACCCTATTTGTATTTAAAGAAAAAAGAACATTAAATTACACTCCCAAGTTTACACACATAAAAATAACACCCAATGTTATCAGAGAATATGGTATAACTACTATAATCAAAATAAAAAAGAAGCAAAAAGTTTCTTCCAGCAATAACTTAAAATAAAAGATCAAACTTACTAAAATATTAAAATCTAAATAAGGCACAAGTAATATTTCTCCAGGAAACACATTTAAGACTAATGATAAATTTATTTGGAACCCTAAGGACTATACAGTCTTAGCTCAATCCTCCTATAGAAGAAAGACAAAAGGAGTATCAATTCACTGGAAGAAAAACATAATCACTCCAAAAGTTATTTATAAATATAAAGACAAAGAAGGTCTACTAGCATTTGTTATAATTAAATTTAATAACAGAATATGGACCTTAGCTAATCTATATTGGTTCCCAGGAATTGGAGCAGGAATGGTTAAAAACACCTAGATTTTATTTCCAACAATTATAAAGGAAATCTTATACCGGGAGGAGACTTTAATTGTACCTTAGAAGCTTCTAAAACTACCAAGAAGTCTTTTCGCATAGCGACTATTTCAAAATCCTTAAAAAAAATGGATTGATTAATTTCATTTAATAAACACTTTTAAAGTAAAAGATGATAAATCCTTATTATTTTTCCCATAAAGACCATAGATTTGGAACACAAACCAGAATAGACAAATTATTCGTAGTTCAAGATTTACAAACAAAAATCCTCAACTTCTCAATAGTTCCATGCCCCTTCTCAGATCATGACTCTCTGATAATGAGTCTCCAAACAGACTTTAAACCTATAATCCTCTCAAATAGAATTCCATCATATATCACGAAAATTGAAGAATTCAGACCCTGGATCTTGTCAGAACTACAATTATTTCTTAAAATTAATAATACAACAGAAATCAGTGGGGTCATGGTTTGGGACTCATTAAAAGCATATTTATTTGATAAGTCCCTTAGCTGGTACAAAAACAAAGTTAGAGAGTGGGAATCTGAATCATTAGACTTGCAAACCAGACTCTTGACAGCAAAAATAAATCTAAAAAAAAATCAGAATTGTCCAGAAGTCAAAAAAAAAAAAATAGAGGAATTAAATAAAAAATATAATGAAATTCTAACACACAAAACATGTCTAGCCTTGGAAAAATTAAAAATAAACTCATTAGCCACCTCCCCCAGATATCTACATAACTTATCTACAAGAATTAAAATACAATCTAAAGCAAATAACATTAGTAGTATATATCATGAAATGAAAGGGGGAAAGTATCAGATATAGAAGACATCCTTGAAGCATTTTGGTTCCATTATATGGAACACTTTAAAAAAGAAGATTTAGATACCAACCAAATAAACTTAGATATAAACCTTATCAATATAAAAAAAAATTCCCGAAAACTTAAAACTAAACTTACAAAAACCTATATCCTACAAAGAAATTGTTGACAAGATAAAAAAAAGTAAATCTAACAAAGCTCCAGGGATAGATGGTATAATTACGGAAATTTACAAACTCTTCCCTTCAACAGTAATCTCCCTTTTTAATAAAACTTTGCTAGAAGTCCAGTCAGAAGCAAAAATACCACCCTCGTGGAAATATTCTCTCATAACATCAGTTCTGAAAGATAATAAACCATCAGACCTTTGCACCTCATACAGACCTATATCATTACTGAATAATGATTACAAAATATTCATGTCAATCCTAGCTAACAGAATGAAAATCCCACTTTCAAAGACATTAATAATGATCAAACTGGATTTTTATATAACAGGCACACACATGATAATGTTAAAAGGATACTTACTCTTATAGATTATGTGAATAAAGAAGACAGAGAAACACTTGTAATCGGATTAGACATAGAAATATAGACATAGTTGATTCCCTCAACTGGGAATATCTATTTAAAACTTTAGCATTATTTGAATTTCCAACTCCCTTCATCTTATTACTAAAAACATATATATTAATAACTTAGCCTACAATAAATTAGGTCCTTTCACCTCAGAATCTATCCATATAACGAAAGGTACTAAACAAGGATGCCCCCTTTCTCCTATTTTATTTGCTTTGGCTATAGAAATACTTGCAGAAATAATATAAAGTAATCCAAGAATAAAAGGAATAGAAGTCTATGACCAGTACATATCTAAAATAATGCTTTTTGCTGGTGATATTTTATTAACCCTATAAAACTTCAGAGAGTCATTAGGAGAGCTAGAAGAAGTAATGGAGATTTTTTATAAGATTTCAGGTCTACACTTTAACAGATCAAAATCAAAATTTCTATTTTTAAATAAGAAAAAAGAACTACAAGTTACAGATAAATCCATCATAGGAAAACAAGAACTTATGCTAAATTATTTAGGAATAGTGTTATGCAAAAATATAAACAAAATAATTTTAATACATTATAAAAACATTATTGAAACAATAAAAATATATATAGAAAAGTGGAACAAAATTATATTAACTTTTGAAGACAGATTGCAATTAATAAAAATGGTCTTATTGCCAAAAAAACTATATGTAGCATTAGAAATACAGTTAATTCCTGAAAGATTCATTCTTAAAGAAAGAAACTCATGTTTAATAAAATGTTTATGGTATCCCAAAAAGAATAGAGTAGCTCTAACTCATCACATTATACCCTGGAAACAAGGAGGATTGAACCTCCCAGAAATAGAAACATATAAAAGCATCTGTGCTAAAAACTACAATCGACTGGATAACCCCAAATTATTTTGCCAACTAGAAAGAATTAACAACGGCTATATTAACAAATGAATTTAATCTGTTTTCATATATTAGTACTAAGCTAACTGCCCTTGTGAGCCATTTTAAGCCTAGCCAATTATCCCTTGTGAGACTCAAACCTTCCACCTTGTGTTTGTTAAGGCAAACTCCTTAACCATTAGGCCACCCTCCCAACCCTGTTAAAAAATTTTAATAATAGATAAATCAAACAACCCCTGGTACATACTATGCATAAGTATATAATATAATATAACAAAACTTTCTAAAACAACACTAATTAATCATTACATCAATTCCTTTAGGAAACTTATCAATGCAAACATAGATCTAAAACTTTGTTTTGACCTTTTAACCCCATTTACCATCACTAAGAACTTTCCTCACAAAATATATAGGGAAACAATAACCTCCTGGGAACAAAATGCATTCTTATGCTGGTTTCAATGTGTAAATAAATTAAATGTTTTAGATATACATATGATAAAAACTGCTTACAATATTCCAACACAGGACTGGTTAACCTTACAAAGCATTCTAATGTACACTCGAGATTTAGCAAATTAATTGAAAATTCCTCATTTAAAGACATTCCAAATCTAATAAGTTTCCTGTATGAATTTATATATAATGGCTGTGAAAAGAAAAATTCCATTTCAAATCTATATAAAGAGTTAATAACAAATAAAACAATTCCCAAACCATCATACTGGCAGTTCTTAACAAAAGGTCAGTCATTGCAGTTAACAGAAAAAATTAAAAGTAACATCTTGCTATCAGTTAATTACACCTGTAACACACAGCACTGGAAAATATTTAACTGGAAATACTTAACATAGAGCATTTTTAGCACCAGATAGAATTAAAAAGATTAGTGCTACTACAAATGGTTTTTGCTGGAGGTGTGAAAAGTCAAATAAAGCAGACTGGATTCATATTTCTTATGAATGTAATAAAATTAAATCATATTGGAATGGAATAAATAATTTTTTACAAGCTTTATTTAATGAATCCTTTACCTTAACTAAAGTATTGATTATACTAAATGTAAATGAAGGTACCTACCTGAATAAGACAAATATGTATTTGTTATGGACAATACTTCCTATATCTAGGAAATGCGTAACCAGAAGGTGGAATTCAAATACACCCCCGACCAGGGGCGGTCCGTGCTATTGGACTGCAACCCTCCCGGCTATTAAAGAAAGAAGAAAGGAGAAGAAAGAAAATAAAAAATAAAATAAAATAAAAAAATTGCGGACATTTGCGCATGCGCACACACATTTACGACATTCAGACTGCTGCTGAACCAGTCCAGAGCATGCGCAGCGCTCTGGATGGATTCAGCAGCAGTCCGGATTAGAAACACAGCAGTCAGGAGCATCCCAGAAGTCTATGCAGTTAGTTGCAACTGCATAGACTTGGAAAGAGATCGGACTGCAATGTTGGCAGGCTGGCCTGCTCTTGCGGATGGAAGGATTTCACCACGGTATCATTGACGTCACTGGAGCTACCCTGGACAAGTAGAGCTTAGCGAATGGAATATGGAGCTACCCCGGACAAGTTGAGCTTAGCGAGTGGAATATGGAGCTACCCTGGACAAGTAAGGTAAGTTAATGGTGTGTGTGTATGTCTTTGTGTGTGTGTGTGTGTGTGTGTGTGTGTGTGTGTGTGTGTGTGTGTGTGTGTGTGTGTGTGTGTGTGTGTGTGTGTGTGTGTGTGTGTGTGTGTGTGTGTGTGTGTGTGTGTGTGTGTGTGTATGATGTAAGTAACATTTACTAGCATAACATTCAAATTGCCGAATAAAATAATTAATTGCTTCCATTTGGTATTTTGTTTAAAAAGTGTCAGTGGTATTCACTTATGAATTAAAACATGTTCGTATATTTCTTTTAGACAATTGCCTTTTTAATGATTTCACCAGTAGAATAATGAGCATTGACCATTATATTCACAAATCTGTAAAATAGAAACATTAAATTATAGATAATATGTGCCTGCATCACAAAAAGTTTCAGTAAAATATATTAAGGCTGTGAGTTTGCTAACGTGGAAGAAAATTTTGAAATTGTTCAGTGTCTAAAGAACTTGAACTCAATCTGCTGTCTTAGCCTTCATTTCTTTTCCTGTCATGGTAAGGATGATTGACACCAGTGGATAATGAATGGCTGAAATGAAATGATTTAATTTTTGTTGACTGTGTATTAATACATGTCTACAGTCATGGGAAAGAGGTTACACATTTTTATTGCTGATTTCTAATTTTAAGATTTGTAACACATGCACTGTTATCTACTGGAGATACAACTCTCAAATAAAACAAAAAGAAGGATGCAGTGGACATAAAACTGCTCTTGCACAGTTTTAATTTTGTCTATTGCTAGCAAATAATCTCATTTTATTATTCTCTTAAGGATCTGATTTGTCACCTGTATAGTCTGATGAAGTAGTCAGCTGAAAACAAAAATGTCTACAGTTTTTGCAGGTGTACAGACCTGAGCCAGAGCTATAACACTACACATACAGGAAAGGGAATGTTGCATTTTAATTAAAGAGTTTAGAATATGAGATAATACAGTACAGATGTTTCAGGTGTCAGTGAATGTTTCATCTACAAGAAAGAAGCCAGTAATAAACATGAGACTTTGGAGCTCTTCTACATGACAGATATACAATGAAAACATTTACAATTATATCTCTCAAGTGAAATACATCTGCCCTCTGTGCATAAATTAGTCCATATACAGTTAAACATATGAAAGTCCATATGTGTTACTGAACTTGGGTTACTTAACTCACAAGCAGAAAATCAGGTATTGAGGACAAAGTTATAACAACAATGTTACCAATGAAAATATTTATGCTGTTTTCCTTGACTGTGTATGCCACATTAAATTAAATAATATTTTTCTGTCAGTGGCACAGAGGAAAATGTTCCAATGTAGTTTTAATAAAACTACTATTTTCATACAATGAAAATAAAGCAAGAAAGTGATGCAGTGCATGATCTGTACTAGAGAAAACACATCAATAGGCCATAAACCAGCATGCAGCAGTTAAGTAGGCTAAAACAGGTGATCAGTTCACAGTTTACAGGCTGTAGTTTACAAACAGAGTTAGGACAGTCTGGTAGTGGGGAAGGGAGGAAGGGTATACTTATTTTATGAGACAGTGGCCCTTTTTTATTTTGTTTCAAGAAAGGTATATGGAGAAGTATCTAATGGCACATCAGAGGATAGAAAGAGGGTACATGTATGGACGTAGGGATACATGAACAATCCTGCAACATAGACAAAGACCAATAGGAGTGTTGATACAAGCAGGGTGGACAGTGGATAGCCACACATACTGACAGAGGAAAGACAAGTGGTGATGGAGATAAATGGATGACAGATTGGGAATGAGATGACACATACGAAAGAGGATCACCATGATTCTGGATAGGATGGTATCCCAGCTCCTGAACAGATTGCCTTAGATTGGAACCAGTCAGAGGTACATCACCACCATGACTGCCCTTCATACTGTGGCCTAACACAGAGGGCACTTTAGGCAGTGCTAGGCTGATGTGTGACTTCTCTTGTCACATAAGGAAGGTCTCCAGCAACAGACCACTGCTCCACAAATACTGTCATTAGATCCTCCAACTCTTGCTAGGTAAAAAAGTGTGACCTACCAGCAGTGTCAGCAGAGAAAGCAAAATCACCTCCCTCCAGTGACCAAGCACCAGAGGCCACCAAAGTCGCTTCTAGATCAACTTCCCTGCTTGACCTCTTTCACCTGATGGAAAGGCATATCTGGATGCAGATGATGAGCTTGCAGGAGAAAGCATGGCAAGATGGCATACCAGAGAACACTGCTAGAGCACAGGCACAGCTGTTGGCTGACCTTGCATAAAAAAGTAATATTAATGGAGAGACATTAAAAAAGAAACAAACACCAAATATAAAAAGACAGCAACAAAGATGGAGAGAGATTAATAAAGAAAATATTATTTCCCCAATGTCTCTAACTAGAGGTGGAAAAACAGCTGCTAGGTATGTTATCATGCTGAGAGCCATGATACTGACTAGGTATAAAATGTCATACATTCCTGTTGGAAGAGGTTTGGCAGTGTAGTACCAGCTGTTTAGTGGGGACTGTGACACTTTTATCAAGTGGGCATAGACTTGGAAAGGGTGGGTAGAGAACACGTCAGGTTTGAACCTTGTACCTTGGGTGTAGGTGGCAAGGGTCTGAATTCCCTACCCACCAGCACCATTTGTAACAAAATTTGCAGATTTTTGCCTCATATTTGTTCTGTTCTGTTCCTCATAAAATCTGTGGTTTCTGTATTTTTGTTTCCTTGCACGGTCAGTAGTGCAGTGGTACACTGGTAGCATTGTTGCCTAACAGCTGTAGGTTCTCTGGTTTGATTCTTAGCAGGGGTGCCTTCTCTGTAGAGTCTGCATGTTGGTTAGCAAATGTTACAAAAGTAAAAATAGCAGGCATTTGAATTTCAGACTTCATATTCATCAGAAAGTACACAGTAACAAAACATTTTAATCTAGCATTTTTCTAAGTTTATAACATGGATATTTTAAATTTGTCCCTATTTTTGGGACTGTATTCCCCCATTATTGGCTTCGTCCAGGTGTTTTGTGCTAAGGTTGAGAGCTATGGTGAGAACTGTATTCACTGAATATGTTTGGGGGCTATATTCCCCCATTACTGGCTTTGTCCACATGTTTTTTGCTGAGAGGTTGAGAACTATGGTGAGAAATGAATTCACTGAATATGTTTGGGGGCTGTATTCCCCCATTATTGGCTTTGTCCAGGTTTTTGTGCTAAGGTTGAGAGCTATGGTGAGAATTTAATTCACTGAATATGTCTGGGGGCTGTATTCCCCCATTATTGGCTTTATTCAGACATTTTGTGCTAAGAGGTTGACAGCTATCGTGAGAACTGAATTCACTAAATAGGAGCCATTTAAGTTTCAGTCTTCTACTCTTTCACAAAATAGATGATTTGGCATAGTGGCATGTTGCTCTGACTGTTTTGCACAGGGTCCTGGGTTCAATACTTGGCAATGAAATTTATGGTGGCAACGCAGCATTTTATTCTAACAACTTTCCAACATTATACAAGCAATATTTAAAAGGTGTCCCTGGATTTTGGGCTTTTGTCCCTCCTCCCCAATAAATTTTGGCTTTTTCCAGATTTCTTGTGCTGCAAAGTTCAGAGATACAGCTGAGTGTCGAGTAGATTTTACAAGGAGCTGAGAGCTGCAGGGGAACAAACGTTTAGTGATGCTTATGGTGCATCTGCTTGCACTGTTAATAGCACAACAGGTAGTGTACTTGCTTTTGGTGCAGAAGGCTGTGGGTTCTACTCTCACACTAGGTAGATGCATTGCTGATACTGTACTGTGTTGTGAAGGGGGTGGATGCTGCAGTCCTTTTTGGTGAAGATACCTAATAACTATGAACCTGTTATCAGTTTGTCATCCATTTCTTATTGCAATATTACTAGCTTATCATTTTTGTTATTGCAACATAAGCAATTTATTCCTGAACGGCAACAGGCACTTTATTTGTAGATGAAACAATGACATATAAAGTTATTTGCTAGCAGCAACTTCTTCATTAGTTACAGATCTCTTTAATGTGGAATTACTTAGATGACCTTTACTTCTGCAGAGATTGTGCATATTTACTGATACTGGTGAATTGTAGAAGTTTGAGTAGACTTTTATGATGGAAATGTTCTGAACTGGGCAGTTTTGTCATTATTAGTGCATGCATTTTGTTTTATTGTTTATTGGAAAAATGTTCAAAACAATAAATTTAAAATGGCCTATAACATCTATACTGTAATACACGAGGAATATAATTTAATACAATCAGGAAGGTGCATCAAAGAACACATGTATTTCTTGTGCAAGGGGTCTACAATTTGAAAACAGCCCAAAGTTAATCTTTCTCTGCTACAGGCCAGATGTATTTTCTTTGAATGTGGGTTCCGATGATGTTTCAATAAATGTAAATTTCAAGGGCAGAAAAGTTTTAATGCCAAGTCTATTTTCATTGTGAGACTGCATTGCTTTGTTTAGCAGATTTCTATTAGTGTTTGTGCTGTAAAATGTAAAATAAAACTTTTAAATGAAATCCAAATCATCATAGAAATAAAGCAGTATGCACATTACAGTGTTTATGGTAAATGTGGTGAAATAGCCAAGTCATGGTACATTGGAATAGCTACAGGAGGGAGGCCCCATTCGACCATGATTTTGTGAGGAGGGGAAGGGTGGCAAACTCAGACAGCCCCAGCTGAACTATACCTCTTAACTGTCCAGATTTTTGCAGAATGAATAGATTTTTGCTTCTTATTTTTGGTTTGTTCCTCATAAAATTTGTGGTTTTCTGGCAAATCATTTAGGAATGAAGTCACTAAATAATGATAGACATTGAGTTTCAGACTTCATACTCTTCAGAAAAATGTATGCTAAAGCAAGACCTGTTGTTCTGTTAACTGACTATGTTTATATAAGACCAACTTTTAGTACTGTTCGTATGTTCCCCCAATATATTTGGCCTTGTCCAAATTTCCTGTGCTAAGAGGATGAGAGGTACACTCAAATAAATCACTTTATAGACCTCGACTGAACACAAATTTAAATTTAAAGTTGTGTATGTTAATAAACCCACTATACGTAGAGGTACTGTACGCAACACCACTGAATGTAACGAAAGTAAGTGGATAATTAGACTTAGGGCGGATCGTGAACCAGGACTTAATGATAGGGTCCCCATTAAACCTATGTTCGAAAATAGAAAAATAAAAGCTAAATGAATCAATGAGTTCTTACACCTAAGCATCTGATATGAAATTAGTGTACTTACACTGTACATGCATTTTTTGATATGTATTACATATGTATGATGTATTTATTATCATATATATATATATATATATATATATATATATATATATATATATATATATATATAAATATGTATTTAGTTAGGAATAGTAGATAGTTGTTTTTAGGTGTAAATAATTTACTGATATCATTACCAATATTTGAATATTTGGTTGGCGTTTTTCATGTATAATTTCATTTATATACGCATATATATTTTTATCAGTTTTAAAAATGCATCGGTGCTAGCATTGTCCAAATTAATTTGCCCAATTTTATTTATGTGTTTTTATCATATGTTTACCTTTGCATGGCAAATTGTACAGTTATAGTATGCATATTTATATTAAATATGTGACATCAGTTATAGTTATAGGTTAGATGCAGCGCTTAATAGTTTATATTGTTCATATGATTCTGTAAATATTAATACTATTTTCATATATTGACTAATCAAAGCGTGTGCAAGGTCATAAAATTACACTAGCAAAATAGTTGATTTATTTTAATTATAAAGGCAACCTAGTTAATCTTTTTTATGCTAGTATTAGTATTTTTATTAAGAATGACAATGTTTTTATTGCAGTTTTTGCACATTGATGGTTCTTTGAATGTAATACGCATAGTTGTGCGTAAATTGGAAAATGTGGAAGAAGTGATGTATTAACTAAAGGAAGTGACGTTAATTTAAATAGTATTATAAATATATTTGAACTGCATATCAGTTGTAAGTGGCCTGATGAAGCCTACAGATGAAAGCGCTAGCCAATCTGTTGTATACTGAATAAATATAAAGCTTTGGATTATTATCTTGGTCGATCCGTCATTTGTTGGTGTAATGAGGTGAAATGAAAATTGCTTCTTCTAAATAAGGGATTTATTGGCCGAGAAGTGGAACGCTACTGATATTGTATTATTTGAATACTTGTTTGCAAGTTTTGGTCGATGGTACGGAGCAGTTAAGCTGGTAATGTTTAAACATCTTAGCCCAGCTGGCCGCATTTTAAAAATTTGCTGAAAGAAGCTCGAAATGCTTCAGAACCATTGGTCTGTTTGGTAACTTTTTAACCATTTAACTTTCTTGCTTTTGGCACACATATAACATATTTGGAACAGCGTAACCGTTGCGATACGCTGAAGCTGTACCTGTCTCACGCTGGGAATTATTGGTTTGCTTGGTAACTTTATGGTAACTCTCCAACCGTTTACCTTTTTTGGTTTTGACGCACAAACAACATATTTGGAATAGTGTAACAGCTGCGATACACTGAAGCTATATCTGCCTCACACTCTTTTCTTTTTTCTTTTTCTTACTTTAATACTTTATAGAATTAGATATATCCAAACCTCTCAACTGTCCCTGATTTTGGCATAAAATGTTGCTCTCCCCCTAATAATCCCTCCGCAAAATGACAAATTTGGAAGAAAACAATGAGGATTTACAATTAATAAATAATTGTAATGATCAGTTATAGATTATTTTTAATTTCAGAAATGCATGCAGATTATCTTATTTTGTCAGCTGCTCAAGTTAACAGTACTAATATTAAAAGTGTCCCTTCTTTGACAGGTTCCCAGCTGTATTGTGTGGTTATTTTATATTTTTGCATCACATTTTTTGGTCTGTTTTTCATACAATTGTGGTTTTCTCACAAATTAGTGGCAAATCATTAAAGATTGAAGTTAGAAAATAATGACAGACATTTGAGTTTCAGATTTCATACCCTTCAGAAAATTCATACTCATGCAAGACCTACTACTCTATTATCTTCCTAAGTTTATAAGAGCAATATTTAAAAATTGTCCTTATTTTGGGGGCTTTGTCCCACTTCTGTTTATGGCTTTGTCCAGATTTCTTACTCTGAGGATGAGAGATATGACAAATGTATCAGGGCCATCACCATCAGCCAGCGACATTTAATTGTGACTTACTTGATGCACCCCACTTAGTGACTCTGGATGTGTCCAAGCAAGGCAAGGAACAGTTATGCAGTGTAAGTGTGCACAGTACCCCCCCCCCATCCAAGGTAGACACAAGTACTACAGTGGCTTTTCATCTGTCCTTGATTTTGAAGAATAGTTTGGCTTTCTGTCATATTTTTATACTGTTGATTTATGCTTCTTATTCAGAAAATGCATGTCATTGCAGTGCCTGTTGCTCTGTGTTCAAGTAGCAATGCTTTAATGACCATCAGATAAACTTGTCTGAGACTGTAAGATGCAAGTAAGCTTTAATAAGCATGCTGTTAAAGAATTATCAACATTGAAGGCCTTTCTGTTGTTGCCATGCAGAGAATATTTACATAACTAGATAGCGTATAAGCCTTAAGTACTGAAATGCATATGGCAGTATTTGTAATAAAGGACAGGATTACAATATTTTGAGAGGCTCATTACATTTGTTGTAGACTTCAGTCATCTTTGTAGGCTTTACCTGTAAACTAAATAGAACGCCAGTCTATCATGTGTGGTCCATAATCTGTGCAGTAATTCTTTAAGCAATTTATCTTGAGCTTGTTTCTTGTTTGCTGTTCATTTTTTACTTTGATCATGCTTTCCACATGAAACAACTAAATAGTTGTTGTCAAGCAACAGGTCTTTTTTGGATAAGAAACATTTTTACAAGTGGGGGGATTGCTACTTTCAGCATGTTACTTGGTACTTTTATAAAGCTAAATATAAATTATAATTACAACTGCCGTGCAAAGAGAAGTAGTTTGAGTTGAGTGCTGCTTGTTTTTTTTTATACCTGATTTCGACTGGCATTCCAGTAATGTATTTTAAAAGTAATTTATTTTTTCATGCCTCACAACCTTTTTGTTTCCATCTATATATTAATTAAGCTGTCATGTAACCAATGCATTGAAATATTTTTTTCTTCTCCACTTCATTTGGTCTTTGATTGTACTCTCATAATGACGATTTGGCACCAAGGGCAGCATATTTAATTAAGGTCCCAGTTTTTGTAGTTTTGAGCATAGGCCCACCCCTTTCTAGTTGGGCACACCCCTTCCCATTGGCCCCACCCATTCAGCTGTCTCCTGCAGCCCCCCTTTGATTTGAAGTCACCAGCCGCCACTGCCCCCGACCTTGGAAGAATTCTACACTTTACTTAAGAAAACTGCATTGATGGAAATAAAAATCAAAGAACTACAAATCTATCCCAGGCCACTGGTAAATAATCCTTGGAAGAAAGTTATATCTTTGTTGGACACTCTGTAATAATCAATATTGTATCTCTGATAACTGATCTGTTAATTCTATATTTAATAACATACAGTATATATAACTGAAAGTCAGCCTATTGTAAATATTGTATATAGTTGCTTAAAATGATATTTAAAATATTATGTAAATGTTATTTTAATTGAAAATAAAAAAATATTTGAGGAAGAAAAAATATTTTTGTACAAAATACAAACTGATGATATAGAAAAAGGTAGAAAAGTATGGTATAAGAATGTAATGAAAAAACATTACTATGTAAAACCATGGGAAAATATAACAGATAAAAAAATTAAAGCTATAAAAATAAAAAGCAAATGCAATTAGAAAGTAGAATGTCAAGATTTTTTGGTTGAGACTGGTAATACATAAATTGCCACTAAAAGGAAATATTCTATATAAAAAGAAAAGTGATAAGCTTATGTTTACATTCTAAAGAAGAAAAAACTAAGGATCATGCTTTTGAAATGTAAAAGAATTAAAGTAGTTTTGGGGAAAACTATGTGAAGAAGATTTTTTCAAAGACCTAAAAGAAATGGATAAAATAAATAAGGATATGATTAAATATGGATATTGTAAAAATAAAAATAAGGAATATGTTAAAAGAATAGAATTATTATTTATTTATTTAACATTCGTTTACCAGGAAAATCCAACTGGGGCAGAGCCCATATTCAGTGGGGGCCCGAGGAGAAAGTTTCCAGTTGCATGTCTTTGGAATGTGGCAGGAAACTGGAGCACCTGGAGGAAACTCACATGAACACAGGGAGGACATGCAGACTTCACACAGAAGGCACCACAAGAACCTCTTCCTGTGAGGTTACAAGGCTAATGTCTGCCCCATTGTGCCATCCAAAAAAGCTATTTTATGTTATATGGGTTATATGGAATGAAAGAATAAATTAAATAATATTTAACTGTAAATGGATTTTAGCAACAATATTAAGCAAACTTTAGTATGATTGTAAAGGAATTTCTGAACATGTGTAAACAGACTTGTATAGCTATATATTTGTACATATGGAAATATTTGCAAATATGTAAAAATGTTGTAAATAGGAGGCATGTTTGTATACAAAGGACTCCTAATTTTTTTCATTAGGTGCCATAAGATCGTTTACACCTACCTAAGCTACCACCAACTCCTACAGACAAGACCTAGTTTAAAGTCTGTCCAAAGGACAACACTTTCAGAAGTGCAGCACCCACCTTATCCTTCTCTGCAGTTTCAGCAATCAATCTAATTGGTGTGGGAATAGAACCCACAGCCTTCTGCACCAAAGTTGAGTGTGCTACCTTTTGCATCAGTGACACTATGAGCTGTGGAACTATGAAATGTTATGACTGACATTGGCAGACTGTAATCCACAATGATTTACAATATAAGTATATATAAATCCACACACACATACATGTATATAAATATATATTAATATGTATATATATATATATATATATATATATATATATATATATATATATAGCGACTTCCGCAGTGGTGCAGCAGTAGCATTGGTGCCTCACAGCAAGAGGTTCTCCCGTTCGATTCTCGGCTGGAGTGCAGGGAGTGCCTTCTGTGTGGAGTCTGCATGTCCTCCCTACGGTTGGGTGGGCGTTCGAAAGACATGAGTAAATGGGCGTGCCTTCGTTGAAGGTTGAACGTTGAGCTGGCACCTCAGTGTTCGTGAAAATCTACTGCCAATCATTAGCAGACCGGAGTTCTGCTGTGGCGACCCCTAACTGGGAAAAGCTGAAAGGCAACAACATATATATATATATATATATATATATATATATATATATACATATATATATATATATATATATATATATATATATATATATATATATATATATATATATATATATATATATATACACACACACATATATACATATACATATACATACATAGGTTCATAGGTTCATAGGTTGGTACTAGGCTATCGGCCCTAAGGCCTATTCCCTGGCTATTTCTTCCCACTCTATTTACTTCCCTGGACCTCTGTCTAGCAGGGCGACTGACGTGCTCCCCAGGGTGAATTTCCTTTCTCCCATCCAATCATCAAGGTTCCTTTTGAAGAAGGCCAAAGAGGCACTCTGCTTGATATGTATGGGCAGTCTATTCCAGAGTCTGGGGAGTCTCTGGGTCAGGAATCTATCCCTCCAGCACGTTTTGTTTATTGTGATGACAAGGTTTAGATCCCTGGAGCGTGTGGCTTTGAAGGATTGGGATTTTTTTAAGTGTAGCATGTCCAACAGCTCTGGGTTTGACATGCCCTTATATTTAAGCAGAGATCACCTTGGAGTAGACGATATGCAACAGAGTATAGCTGGAGTTTTTAAGGCGGTCAGCATCGGGCATCTGCTTTAGGCCTTCTAGTAAGGTATTTCTGCAGCCTTCCCAGTTGTTGCAGATGTCTTGAGAGGTACATACCAAATGGGGCATTGTATTCTATAATGGGTCTAATGAGGGATGAGTACAGTGGGACAATGACCTCCTTTTTTCTGAATGAAAAGCCCTTAGTGATGAGGTGTGCCACACAGAAGGATTTCCTGACTGTTGTGGTGATGTGGTTATTGAAGGTGAGACCACTATCCACCTGTGTCCCTAAGTCTCTTATCACACTTTCAGTGTTTAGTGTACTGCCACCAATGTGGTAATTCACGGGTACATGTTTTTTCCCAAAGGGGATAACTATACATTTCTTGGCATTTTTGTAGAGTATCCACATCATTTGATGATTCAATAATGGCTCCCAGTTTGCAGGCATCTGTGGACTTTGTTATCCAGAGTCCCTTAGTGTTGGCCTGTACTTCAGAGAAGTAGATGCCAAACAAGAGAGGTCCCAGGACTGAACCCTGAGGTACCCCACTTGTCACTTGTCTGGAGCTGGATTTGGAGTCAGCTACTTTTACAGTGTGGGTTCTGTCAGTAAGCTAGTTGGCAACCCATCGAGTGACGTAGGGATTAATGCCCAGCTTAGTAAGTTTATCTATGATTCCAGAGTGGGGGATGGTGCCAAAGGCCTTGGCGAGGTCTAGATAGGCTTTGTGGACTGCCTTACCCTCGTCCACGGCTCTGGAGACTGATTCAAAGAAGTCAATCAGGTTCAGGAGACAAGATCGGCCCTTCACGAACCCAAACTGGATGGGGCCAGTGTTTTAAGGTTGCCAGTGTCTTTTTTTATAATTTCCATGATAATACATTCCATGGCCTTGCAGATCAGGCTTGTCAGACTGATGGGGCAGTAGTTCCCAGGATCCAAGGTGGATCCCCCCTTGTGGAGTGGGATAACTGTAGCTGTGCACCACTCAGTGGGCACGAAGCCTGAGGTGAGGGTATGATTAAACATGACACTTAAGTGAGGTGCCAGTTCATTTTGTAGTTCATGTAGTACACAGCCCGGGATGTCATATGGTCCCATGGATGCTGTATTCTTAGCTTTGGAGTGTGCATTTTTTTTTACCTGTGTGGCCGTTATTACCAGAATTTGGCAATTTTCCGGTATTGAGATAGGCCATTTTGGGGGTGAGAGGGGGGTGAAGTTGGCACTGAATCGATCTGCCAGGATATTGGCAATATCCTTGGAATCAGTATATTTAATGCCGTTCTGTTGTAGCTCACAGCAGATCTGAGCATTGCCATTTAGATTCTTGGCATAGTTATAGAATGCCTTGTGGTTGTCTTTGGAATCTTTGGCAATTTTATTTTCGTAGCTAGCTTTGGAGGATTTTATGAGGGATCTCAGCTTCTTACTGAGGCTGGTAAGGGAGTTTTTGCATCCTGGGATTTTCCTCTTTTCTGCAACAGTTTCTTCCTTTTGTTGTAAAGTTTGTTTATGGCAGGGGACCACCAGATTGGCTTCCTTTTTTTGGAGGAGAGCATCTTGGTTCTATTTGGGATGGCACAATTCATGCATGAGTGGATGTGCTCATAGAGTGCCTTAGTGTGGGACTCAGCAGTCAAACTTTCAGTTCCTGTCTGCATGGGTGTCATGAAGTTTGTCACTTCTGAGTTGAGTAGCATGAAGTTGGCTTTGGAGAAGTTTTTTATGGAGGTTTCCTTACTGGGGGAGCAGGGGTGGGATGTGGATTTTAAAGGTGATTAGCTTATGGTCTGACCTGACCAACGAGGGGGTGACCATAGGTGTGGAGCATCGATTTCCCATGTTGGTAATGACTACGTCCAGGATATTGGAGCCCCTGGTGGGACTATGGATTAGTTGATCTAGGGCATTGGAATTTATGAATTCCAAGAACCTTTGGGCAAAGGTGTTGGTACAAGAGTAGTTTGCCCAGTTAATGGCAGGGTAGTTGAAATCACCCAGTATTAGGGTGTTTGGTTGTATATTATTATTTTCCAGTATGTTTAGAAAGGTGTAGTGAGAATCTTGGGGCATGGTGGGGGATCTGTAGCAAGCTACAATTTGGATTTCAGTCTTACATAGTGTTAGTTGCACCTGGAAAATTACAGGCACATTGTGCTGGGCAACTAACCTGGTGGTGTGAATATCCTCGGTGAATATGGACACTCCTCCACCTTAAGTGTTTCGATCCTGGTTTGGTGGCCGATAAGTGTGGTAGGAGTTGTAGCCTGGCATTGCAGGGGTGCTCTCTGGACCCTTGAACCAGGTCTCAGTTACTGCACAGATATCGATGTTCTCCATTTTTAGGAGTGCCTCGAGAGTGTGCATTTTGAGGTTTAGACTTCTAGTATGTATATATATATATATATATATATATATATATATATATATATATATATATATATACACACATACAAATGTATGTTATATATATATATATACATATATGTAAATGAGGCCTGGCAGTTGGTGTGGGGAATTATGATCCTGCCTTCCAATAGTTAAGGCCACTGCGCGCGCATGCGTGCACACACACACACACACACACACACACACACACACACACACACACACACACGCACACACAAGCACACATACAGACACACACACATACAATCAGTCAAACAAACAAACAAATAAACAAACAAACAAACAAACACACTTCTCCTGCATGTCTCAAGTTCAACAACAAAGATACACTCACTCTCTGTATCTGTCTGTCTGCACTCATGGCCATGTCTCTATTTCATTCTCCTCTGTTTTTCAATTCATATCGTCTGCACATATCTCCTAGTGCTGAGGCTCATACATTAAGCCTGTTCTCTGTAATCCATGCTGGTTAAAATCTCCTGAGTGCATTCTGGACATAAAAGTCCTGATGCCGGGCCTGTTTCATAGAAACCAGAACATTTTTATTCTTCTTAAATTTAAGCATTCTTATTTTTTATTTCTTAAAGGAGAGCATTTTTTTCACCAGTACCAGGCCCTAGGCTACTACTTAGGTCACCTTGTGCTGGATCCGGCTCTGACTACAATTTCTTTGTATCAAGATCGTGATTCAAAATGGACCCACATGGTCCAGCCCAATAAGCTTGAAACAAACAAATCAAAACAAATATGTGATTGAAAGATTAAATAAATGAATAGATAACTATATAAATAAATGGCCATTGTGGTTTCTTCTTTTTTTCTTAATTTGGAAAGCTGCAGTTTATCTAATTATTGCATTTCAATAACTATGTAAACTACATTTATGTCATGACCATTTCATGATCTTTTTTTCATGGAAAACAATGCTATTTCTCCACAAGTGCATATACGTTCATACATTGATAAGTTGTTACTAAGCTAATTATCATTAGGGCCCTTTTAAGCCCAGCCATGCATTGCAAACCATTTAGGTCCCAAGTATCATGGTAGGGAGGATTTTAGCTAAGGATTTCTTGTGGTGGTGTTAGGATAATCATTTTCTAATTCATGGGCTCTGTCTATAAGGGACACTGAGGCCATACTCGGGTTAAATTTAAGATTTCCCATCTGATTATCAAGGTCTTGTTTGAATACAGGGATGAACTCGGTTTTATATGGATGGGCAGGCTATTATATAGTGCAGATATTCTTTGGAACACATATCTGTCTCTCTAGCACATTTGGTTTATGTGACAAGTGAAGTTAGGACCCCTGGATCTAGTGTTTCTGGTGCTGTTTGTTTTGTGCATGTACAACAGAGTTGGGTCTGAGGAAAACATGTAAGCAGCCTTTAGGAGACTGAATACATAGACAGAGCCTTTAGGTGATCAGTATAGGAAAGGGCATTCATACCCTGAATTCTCCTGGTGAGAAACCTTTGTAGATGCTCCAACAGTTGCAAATGTCTGGTTAGATACATGCTAAAGGGGAGCATTGTATTCAATATAGGTCTAATAAGGGCCAGGTAGAGTGGATCTATGCATTTTTTGGACCTGAATGCCATACTCTTACCTATAAGTTGGGTGACAAAGAATGATTTTCTTATTATTTTATCTACATGTTGGTTAAAGGCCAGATTGCTGTCTACGTATGTTCCCAGATCCCTTACTACTGCATTGATTCTTAGGGTCCATTTATTGATGGAATAATTAACCTGCATTGATAGTTTCCCAAAGGGCATTATAATGCACTATAATGCATTTTTAGCATTGAGGTTTAGGTCATGGCTTTGGTACCACGTATTTGTCTATGTTAAATCCACTTTTAAGATGTCTGTGTCTTGGGAGGAATTTATAATAGCTCCCAATTTACAATTATCTGAGAACTTGATGAGCCAGAGGCCTTTAACATTTGCTTTGACTTCCGAGAAATAGATGTCAAACAAAAGTGGGCCTAGCATGAAGCCCTGAGGTACACCATTGGTGACAAATCTCTTGGTGGAGGTGGTCTCACTGATCCTGTCTTCTTGAGTCTTGTCTGTGAGCCAGCTGGCAATCCAGCAAGTTATGTAAGGGTTTACTCCTATCTCAGTGAATTTGTCAACAATGCCCTGTTGGAATATTGTATCAAATGCCTTAGCCAGGTCAAGATACACAATATACACTGTTTTACCCTCTTCCAATGCCTTGGTGATCCTCTCAAAGAAGTCTACCAGCTAAGTAGTCATGACCTTCCCTTAAACAAAGCCAAATTGAGATGGGTCTACTGTCTGTAGGTTTGCCAGTGTCCTTCCTTATCATTTCCATGATAATTTATTCCATGGCATTGCAGATTAGGCTTGTTACACTGATGGGTCTGTAGTTCACTGGGTCGGTTGATGGTCCAACTTTGTGAAGGGAAATGACTATTGGGGTCCTCCATTCACTTGGATTATAGCCTGTTTCAAGGCTGTAGATGAAGAGTGCCTCAAGTGGTCCAGACAGGTCATGTTTTAGTCTGTTCAGGTGGCAAATGTGGATTTTGTTAAGACCCATGGAGTTGGCGTTCTTGGCTTTAGCAGGTGCTGCCAGCACCTGGTCCATGCTGATAGCTGTGAGAAGTATATTGGAGGGGATTTCACCTGGAAGAGCCGGGAGGGCAGTAAAGTTTGAGCTGAATTTATCAGCCACTATATTTGCTATGTCACCCTGACTGGTGAAGGCGGTACCATTCACCCCCAGTTCAGCACACTGCTGTATGTTACTTCTAAGGTTCCAGACATAGCTGAAGAAAGGTTTGTGATTGCCCTATCAAATATATATTGCAGTTTGGTATATTTGTAAATAATGCAGTTTAAAAAGCATGTGCTTGCCTAGAAGGAGATGTAACATATGAGTATGAACAGTTATTTAAAACAAATAAAGTTGTTGTAATGATAATTATCACTATCCTGTGATACAACTTCCACAAATAAGCTAAAACAATGCCTGTCATGTCACTGACAAGTTTACTACAGCAATCACAGCAATAAATACCCAGATATTAGGACACAAAATAATAGTTCAGCTTAGACCAATAGATGATTCAAGAGGGACTGAATTACACCCTGAGTTAACTGAGACAGGAAGACAGCTAATGAGTGTAATAAATGGAACTATTCAGTATTGAGCAATCATGTCTTACAACATGCTAGAAGAGTTAGTCCTAAAATCGTTCTATCCTTTCATAAGGGAAGGCAAGTGATAGGTGGTAAAGACAGAAAAGAGTCAAGTTCTGAAGATTATGGTGTGAACTGCAAATATCTGGATCATGGGGAGATAAATATGGGGTGAGTGAGACTGCAGCATGAGCTAGGAGTGAAAATTGACACTTTTTGTTTCTCAGGCAGTACATAAAATCAACATTTTCAAACTCCTTAAACCATGTGAAAATGAATTTTGTTCTGAAGCTGTCACATGAAATTAAGTTTCTTTCCACAGCAGCTAATTCTTACTGTAGTATTATAGTCTGAATGAATTACACCTTAATTTTTCTTTGCATTTCAGGATACCTTCACATAGTCTACCTTATAAGACAGTAATAACACAAATGCTGCTCTTTTGAAAGGATATGAAGTAACTAATGAGACGCATGACAATGACACCTGAAAGAGGAACATATCTTCATTCGTGTCTGTTTCCCACCATATGATATGGAGCACCTGTTTGTATGACACCTGAAAGAGGAACATATCTTCATCCGTGTCTGTTTCTCACCTCATTATATGGAGTGCCTGTTTGTATGACACCTGAAAGAGGAACATATCTTCATTCCAATCTGTTTCTCACCATATTATATGGAGCGCCTGTTTGTATGACACCTGAAAGAGGAACATATCTTCATCCATGTCTGTTTCTCACCTTATTATATGGAGCGCCTGTTTGTATGACACCTGAAAGAGGAACATATCTTTATCCGTGTCTGTTTCTCACCTCATTATATGGAGTGCCTGTTTGTATGACAACTGAAAGAGGAACATATCTTAATTCGTGTCTGTTTCTCACTGTATTATATGGAGTGCCTGTTTGTATGACACCTGAAAGAGGAACATATCTTCAGTCGTGTCTGTTTCTCACTGAATTATATGGACCGCCTGTTTGTATGACACCTGAAAGAGGAACATATCTTCATTCTTTTCTGTTTCTCAATATGAAGCGTCTGTTTGTATGACACCTGAAAGAGGAACATATCTTCATTCGTGTCTGTTTCTCACTGTATTATATGGAGCGCCTGTTTGTATGACACCTGAAAGAGGAACATATCTTCATTCTTGTCTGTTTCTCACTGAATTATATGGAGTGCCTGTTTGTATGACAACTGAAAAAGGAACATATCTTCAGTCATGTCTGTTTCCACTGAATTATATGGACCGCCTGTTTGTATGACACCTGAAAGAGGAACATATCTTCATTTGTGTCTGTTTCTCACCGTATTATATGGACCGCCTGTTTGTATGACACCTGAAAGAGGAACATATCTTCCGTCGTGTCTGTTTCTCACCGTATTATATGGAGCACCTGTTTGTATGACACCTGAAAGAAGAACATATCTTCATTTGTGTCTGCTTCTCACTGTATTATTTGGAGCACCTGTTTGTATGACACCTGAAAGAGGAGCATATCTTCAGTCGTGTCTGTTTCTCACTGAATTATGTGGACCACCTGTTTGTATGACACCTGAAAGAGGAACATATCTTCATGTGTGTCTGTTTCTCACCGTATTATATGGACCGCCTGTTTGTATGACACCTGAAAGAGGAACATATCTTCCGTCGTGTCTGTTTGTCACCATATTATATGGAGTGCCTGTTTGTATGACAGCTGAAAGAGGAACATATCTTCAGTCGTGTCTGTTTCTCACCGTATTATATGGAGTGCCTGTTTGTACGACACGTGAAAGAGGAACATATCTTAAGTCTTGTCTGTTTCTCACGGTATTATATGGAGCACCGGTTTGTATGACACCTGAAAGAGGAACATATATTCATTTGTGTCTGTTTCTCTCTGTATTATATGGAGCACCTGTTTGTATGACACCTGAAAAAGGAACATATCTTCATTCGTGTCTGTTTCTCACCTCATTAGATGGAGCATCTGCTTTATGACACCTGAAAGAGGAACATATCTTCATCTGTGTCTGTTTCTCACCTTATTATATGGAGCACACGTTTGTATGACACCTGAAAGAAGAACATTTCTTCATGCATGTCTGTTTCTCACCTTATAATATGGTGCACCTGTTTGTATGACACATGAAAGAGGAACATATCTTCATCCGTGAGTGTTACTCACCATATTATATGGCGCGCTGTTTTGTATGACACCTGAAAGAGGAACATATCTTCATTCCTGTCTGTTTCTCATCTTATTATATGGAGCGCCTGTTTGTATGACACCTGAAAGAGGAACATATCTTCATTCATGTCTGTTTCTTATCTTATTATATGGAGCGCCTGTTTGTATGACACCTGAAAGAAGAACATATCTTCATTCGTGTTTGTTTCTCACCTTATTATATGGAGTGCTTGTTTGTATGACACATAAAAGAGGAACATATCTTCATCTGTGTCTGTTTCTCACCTTATTATATAGAGCGCCTGTTTGTATGACACCTGACAGAGGACATATCTTCATCCATGTCTGTTTCTCACCTTATTATATGGAGCACCTGGTTGTATGACACCTGAAATAGGAGCATATCTTCATTCCTGTCTGTTTCTCACCTCATTATATGGAGCACATGTTTGTATGACACCTGAAAGAGGAACATATCTTCATTTGTGTCTGTTTCTCATCTTATTATATGGAGCATCTGTTTGTATGACACCTGAAAGAGGAACATATCTTCATTTGTGTCTGTTTCTCACCGTATTATATAGCGCGCTGTTTTGTATGACACCTGAAAGAGGAACATATCTTCATTCCTGTCTGTTTCTCACAGTATTATTTGGAGCGCTTGTTTGTATGACACCCTATTGTTTGGAGTGCCTGTTTGTATGACACCTGCAAGAGGATCATATCTTCATCCGTGTCTGTTTCTCTCCTTATTATAAGGAGCGCCTGTTTGTATGACACCTGAAAGAGGAACATAATTTCATTTGTGTCTGTTCTCACCATGTTATACGGAGCACCTGTTTGTATGACACCTGAAAGAGGAACATATTTTCATCCGTCTCTGTTCTCACCTTATTATATGGAGTGCCTGTTTGTATGACACCTGAAAGAGGAACATATCTTCATTTGTGTCTGTTTCTTACCTTATTATATGGAGCACCTGTTTGTATGACACCTAAAAGAGGAACATATCTTCATCCATGTCTGTTTCTCACCTTATTATATGGAGCGCCTGTTTGTATGACACCTGAAAGAGGAACATATCTTCATTCGTGTCTGTTTCTCACTTTATTATATGGAGCGCCTGTTTATATGACACCTGAAAGGGGAACATATCTTCATTTGTGCCTGTTTCTCACCTTATTATATGGAGTACCTGTTTGTATGACACCTGAAAGGGGAATATATCTTCATCCGTGTCTGTTTCTCACCTTATTATATGGAGCGCCTGTTTGTATGACACCTGAAAGAGGAACATATCTTCATTCCAGTCTGTTTCTCACCATATTATATGGAGCACCTGTTTGTATGACACCTGAAAGAGGAAAATATCTTCATCCGTGTCTGTTTCTCACCGTATTATATGGAGCGCCTGTTTGTAGGACACCTGAAAGAGGAACATATCTTCATTCGTGTCTGTTTCTCACTTTATTTTATGAAGCGCCTGTTTATATGACACCTGAAAGGGGAACATATCTTCATTCGTGCCTGTTTCTCACCTTATTATATGGAGCACCTGTTTGTATGACACCTGAAAGGGGAACATATCTTCATCCGTGTCTGTTTCTCACCTTATTATATGGAGCGCCTGTTTGTATGGCACCTGAAAGAGGAACATATCTTCATCCATGTCTGTTTCTCACCTCATTATATGGAGCGCCTGTTTGTATGACACCTGAAAGAGGAACATATGTTCATTCGTGTCTTTTTCTCACCGTATTATATGGAGCACCTGTTTGTATGACACCTGAAAGAGGAACATATCTTCATCCATGTCTGTTTCTCACCGTATTATATGGAGCGCCTGTTTGTATGACACCTGAAAGGGGAACATATCTTCATTCTTGTCTATTTCTCACTGCATTATATGGAGCGCCTGTTTGTATGACACCTGAAAGAGGAACATATCTTCATCCATGTCTGTTTCTCACCTTATTATATGGAGCGTCTGTTTGTATGACACCTGAAAATGGAACATATCTTCATTCGTGTCTGTTTCTCACCGTTTTATATGGACCGCCTGTTTGTATGACACCTGAAAGAGGAACATATCTTCATTTGTGTCTGTTTCTCACCGTATTATATGGACCACCTGTTTGTATGACACCTGAAAGAGGAACATATCTTCCGTCGTGTCTGTTTCTCACCGTATTATATGGAGCGCCTGTTTGTATGACACCTGAAAGAGGAACATATCTTCAGTTGTATCGGTTTCTCACCGTATTATATGGAGTGCCTATTTGTATGACACCTGAAAGAGGAACATATCTTCATTCTTGTCTGTTTCTCACCTCATTATATGGAGCACCTGCTTGTATGACACCTGAAAGAGAAACATATCTTCATCTGTGTCTGTTTCTCACGTTATTATATGGGGCACACATTTATATGACACCTGAAAGAGGAATATTTCTTCATCCGTGTTTGTTTCTCACCTTATTATATGGAGCGCCTGTTTGTATGACACCTGAAAGAGGAACATATCTTCATCTGTGTGTGTTTCTCACCTTATAATATGGAGCGCTTGTTTGTATGACACCTAAAAGAGGAACATATCTTCATCCGTGTCTGTTTCTCACCTTATTATATGGCGCGCTAGTTTGTATGACACCTGAAAGAGGAACATATCTTCATTCGTGTCTGTTTCTCACCGTATTATATAGCGCGCTGTTTTGTATGACACCTGAAAGAGGAACATATCTTCATTCCTGTCTGTTTCTCACAGTATTATTTGGAGCGCTTGTTTGTATGACACCCTATTGTTTGGAGTGCCTGTTTGTATGACACCTGCAAGAGGATCATATCTTCATCCGTGTCTGTTTCTCTCCTTATTATAAGGAGCGCCTGTTTGTATGACACCTGAAAGAGGAACATAATTTCATTTGTGTCTGTTCTCACCATGTTATACGGAGCACCTGTTTGTATGACACCTGAAAGAGGAACATATTTTCATCCGTCTCTGTTCTCACCTTATTATATGGAGTGCCTGTTTGTATGACACCTGAAAGAGGAACATATCTTCATTTGTGTCTGTTTCTTACCTTATTATATGGAGCACCTGCTTGTATGACACCTAAAAGAGGAACATATCTTCATCCGTGTCTGTTTCTCACCGTATTATATGGAGCGCTGGTTTGTATGACACCTGAAAGAGGAACATATCTTCATTTGTGTTTGTTTCTCACTTTATTTTATGAAGCGCCTGTTTGTATGGCACCTGAAAGAGGAACATATCTTCATCCATGTCTGTTTCTCACCGTATTATATGGAATGCCTGTTTGTATGACACCTGAAAGAGGAGCATATCTTCATTCTTGTCTGTTTCTCACTGCATTATATGGAGCACCTGTTTGTATGACACCTGAAAGAGGAACATATCTTCATCCATGTCTGTTTCTCACCTTATTATATGGAGTGCCTGTTTGTATGACACCTGAAAGAGGAACATATCTTCATTCGTGTCTGTTTCTCACCGTATTATATGGACCGCCTGGTTGTATGACACCTGAAAGAGGAACATATCTTCATTTGTGTCTGTTTCTCACCGTATTATATGGACCGCCTGTTTGTATGACACCTGAAAGAGGAACATATCTTCAGTTGTGTCTGTTTCTCACCATATTATATGGAGTGCCTATTTGTAAGACACCTGAAAGAGGAACATATCTTTAGTCTTGTCTGTTTCTCACCTCATTATATGGAGCGCCTGCTTGTATGACACCTGAAAGAGAAACATATCTTCATCTGTGTCTGTTTCTCACATTATTATATGGGGCACACGTTTATATGACACCTGAAAGAGGAATATTTCTTCATCCGTGTTTGTTTCTCACCTTATTATATGGAGCGCCTGTCTGTATGACACCTGAAAGAGGAACATATCTTCATCCGTGTGTGTTTCTCACCTTATTATATGGAGCGCTTGTTTGTATGACACCTAAAAGAGGAACATATCTTCATCCGTGTCTGTTTCTCACCTTATTATATGGCGAGCTAGTTTGTATGACACCTGAAAGAGGAACATATCTTCATTCCTGTCTGTTTCTCACCGTATTATATAGCGCGCTGTTTTGTATGACACCTGAAAGAGGAACATATCTTCATTCCTGTCTGTTTCTCACAGTATTATTTGGAGCGCCTGTTTGTATGACACCCTATTATTTGGAGTGCCTGTTTGTATGACACCTGCAAGAGGATCATATCTTCATTCGTGTCTGTTTCTCACCGTATTGTATGGAGCACCTGTTTGTATGACACCTGAAAGAGGAACATATCTTCATTCGTGCCTGTTTCACACCTTATTGTATGGAGCGCCTGTTTGTATGACACCTGAAAGAGGAACATATCTTTATGCGTGCCTGTTTCTCACCTTATTGTATGGAGTGCCTGTTTGTATGACACCTAAAAGAGGAACATATCTTCATCCGTGACTGTTTCTCAACTTATTATATGGAGCGCCTGTTTGTATGACACCTGAAAGTGGAACATATCTTCATCCATGTCTGCTTCTCACCTTATTATATGGAGCGCCTGTTTGTATGACACCTGAAAGAGGAACATATCTTCATCCGTGTCTGTTTCTCACCTTATTATATGGAGTGCCTGTTTGTATGACACGTGAAAGAGGAAAATATTTTCATTCCTGTCTGTTTTTCACAGTATTATTTGGAGCGCCTGTTTGTATGACACCCTATTATTTGGAGTGCCTGTTTGTATGACACCTGAAAGAGGAACATATCTTCATTCGTGTCTGTTTCTCACCATATTATATGGAGCACCTGTTTGTATGACACCTAAAAGAGGAACATATCTTCATCCGTGTCTGTTTCTCACCGTATTATATGGAGTGCCTGTTTGTATGACACCTGAAAGAGGAACATATCTTCATTCATGTCTGTTTCTCACCTTATTATATGGAGCGCCTGTTTGTGCAGAGAGATGGCATAAAGTTCATCTCATTCCAAAGATGACAGGCTTAGGAGTCTGAAAATGACCTACATACTCCAAGCTATTTTCAGCTGCATGTACAAATTGCCTCACACACCTCAGGGAGTTATGGCTGGCTGCTTCAAATGCAGATAATTCTCAACATGACCTGAGCAGTGTATCCACAATGAATGGAGTAATAGAACACATGTGTGCTAAGGATGAAAGCAATGCACAACTTTCTTGTTTACCTAAAAACGTACAGCATTTATTTTATGTCTGTTATCCATTTCATCTAAACCATAAAGGATAAGAATGCTTATGAGTCCTACACACTGCAGAAAACAGTGAAATGGTACAGTAATGGTCTGATAACTTGTTCTGCTAGAAACCCTATCTCCCATCTAGACTACCACATGATTCAAAGGAAATGCTGACTTTATTACTTGAGATCGAAAAAGTGTAAATTTTGGCTGCAGGCTCATCCCTCAAACATTCTGAAGCCTAAATAAATTGCGAAGCTTAATTTGTCCAAACGAAGGAGCTAGATACTGGCAGAGGGATTGCAATGTTTAGTTCATGTTGCAGACAAATTTATTTACAAGATATACAGTCTAATATCATGGAACTGAAAAAGAAAAATGGATCATGTTCTCATGTGGGAGGCAAAGTCCTGTGGGAGGAGGGATAACACTGATTAATTCTTGTTGTATTTATAACATATACAGTCAAATAATGGGAAACTGAACGAAGAAAATGCAGCTGATTCTTCTGTGGGAGACAAAACCTAAGGCTGCTTACATAATCAGATGCATGTTTGGTGGGGGTGCTACACCAAAGTGGTAAATAGGGAACTGTGATGTGAACTCTTCACAAAGGAAGCATTGTGTGTGTGTGTGTGTGTGTGTGTGTGTGTGTGTGTGTGTATACGTGTGTATACGTGTGTGTGTGTGTGTGTGTGTGTGTGTGTGTGTGTGTGTGTGTGTGTGTGTGTGTGTGTGTGTGTGTGTGTGTGTGTGTGTGTGTGTATACGTGTGTGTGTGTGTGTGTGTGTGTGTGTGTGTGTGTGTGTGTGTGTGTGTGTGTGTGTGTGTGTGTGTTACATAAGAATGACTTTTCACAAGTCTGGCCACTCAGTGGTGTAGATGACACACAAACCCCCATATACAAAACAGAAAATGGAGGTTAATGTTGAAACCAATGCTGTTAAAAAATCATGTATCAGGTGTGCCAAAAGTGAGGTTTATTATGCTGGTCAGTGATGTTAAAAAATTGCGTATCATGTCTGCGCCATTCAGTCATGTATCTTAGTTGCTGCCAGATAAAAAAAAGTATTTATGTATTATGTTGCAGGATATGGCTCCCCCACAAACCAATCACTCTGGCCAGTCTAAGCTAGTTTAGATTTCAAATAATACTCAAAAGAGAAAAGCTGGGCAATTCATACAATATGCAGATTCAGGCAGAAGTAACATCTAAAATGAATGCAGTACAGGACTTTAACATGAAAGCTGAAACGGTCATGAAATATTCAAGTGGTTCAGTTCTTTGTTTTCCCTCTAGTTCAAACCTAGTTGCCATTTGTAACTCTTTGTGACATATAAATGCTTCACAGGAAAATTATTAGAAGAGTGCAAAGTAGCCAAGTATGCATGTAGGAATACATGTTGGGAGGTAAGTGTAATTTCAATTCAATGTCTGGAACAGGCTTCACAAATGTTTTACCTGTAATTTTTTGTATCACTTTGTATCACAACTGCATTCTCAGTATATTAAAGACATTCTGACTATGTAACATCATATATCACAGATGGGCAACAAAATATTAGTAACTTGTAATGACAGCAAAAGCATTGATTTGCAAAGTGATCCCATCCTTATTTGAATGTAAACTGGTAGAACAACTACAGTAGTGTTAAAGAGCAAGATCTGTTTGCTCATGATAAGATATATGTATTGTAATCAAAGAAGTAGGGGTGTTATTCTCTAGACAGACTTGGGGCACCTTACATTGTGTGCAGAGATATAGTATTTGGAAATGAACATAAAACAGAATAAGGCTGTGGATTATTTTTGCCTGATATTTTTGGTCCATTTTTCATAAAATTGTGGTTTTCTGGCAAATTAGTGCATATCTTTAAAGATTGAAATTAGAAAACAATGACAGACATTTGAGTTTTGGACTTCATATCCTTCAGAAAATTCATGCTAATGCAAAACCTGTTATAGGTTCATAGGGAGGTACTAGGCTATCAGCCCTGGGGCCTATACAAGCCCAGCCAAAAAGGTACTCTGGCTTTTGCCACCCAAGAAAATTATTTTCCTGTGTGTGAATTTCCTATTTCCCATCCAATCATCAAGATTTTTCTTGAAGAGTGCTAATGAGGAGCTTTGTTTGATATAGATAGGTAGTTTATTCCAGAGAATGGGAAGTCTCTGGGATAGGAATCTATCCCTCTGGCATGTTCTGTTTATTGTGGTGACAAGGTTTAGGTCCCTAGAGAGTGTAGCTCAGAGGGATTGGGATTTCTTTAAGTGGAGCATGTCCAACAGCTCTGGGTTTGACACAGCTTTGTATGTTAGGCAGAGATCACCTCTGAGTAGTTGATATGCGATGTAGTAAAGCTGGAGTGTTTTGAGACGGTCTGCGTACGGCATCTGTTTGAGGCTGGTAATCCTCTTTGTGAGGTAATTCTGTGGCCTTTCCAGTTGTTGTAGATGTCTTGTGAGGTATATACCAAAAGGGGCATTGTACTCTATAATGGGTCTAATGAGTGATGAGTAGAGGGGAACAATGACCTCTTTTTTTCTGGATGAGAAACCTTTTGTGATGAGGTGTGCCATGAAGAAGGATTTCCTGACTTCTGTGGTGATGTGATTATCAAAGGAGAGACTACTGTCCACCTGTGTCCCAAAGTCTCTTATCACACTTTTGGTGTTAAGTATACTACCGCCTATGTTGTAGTTCATGGGTACAGAGTTTTTACCAAAGGCGATGACAATGCACTTTTTGACACTGAGGTTGAGGCCATGGCTTTGACACCAGGCATCTGTCCCAGTGAGGCCCTTTTGTAGGATGTCCACATCAGTAGGAGTTTCGATTATGGCTCCTAGTTTGCAGTCATCTGTGAACTTCGTTAGCCAAAGACCTTCTGTGTTAGACTGTACTTCAGAGAAGTAGATACCAAACAGGAGAGGACCGAGGTCTGAACCCTGTGGTACTCCAATTGTCACTGGTCTGAAGTCAGATTTGGAGTCTGCTGCATTCACAGTGTGGGTTCTGTCAGTGAGCCAGTTGGCAACCCATCTTGTGACATAGGGATTTATACCTAGTTTAGTGAGTTTATCTATAATTCCAGAGTGGGGGATGGTGTCGAAAGCCTTGGCAAGATCTAGATAGGTTGTGTGAACCACCTTACCCTCGTCTACGGCTTTGGTGACTGCTTCAAAGAAGTCTATCAGGTTTAGGAGACATGATCTGCCTTTTACAAACCTGAACTGGGTGGGGTCCAGAGTTTGGAGATTACCAATGTCTTTGTTTATAAGTTCCATGATGATACGTTCCATGGCCTTGCAGACCAGGCTCGTCAGGCTAATGGGGCAGTAGTTCCCGGGGTCCGTGGTAGCTCCCCCCTTGATGAGTGGGATAACCATCACTGTGTGCCATTCAGCAGGCACAAAGCCTCAGGTGAGGCTATGATTGAACATGGTACTTAGGTGGGGTGCCAGTTCGTTCTGTAGTTTGTGTAGAACGCAGCCTGGGATGCTGTCTGGTCCCATGGATGCTGTGTCTTTGGCTTTGGAGAGTGTGGTTGGCTTTGGAGTTCTATCACTTCTATCAACTTTCTAAGTTAATATTTAAAAAATGTCCCTATTTTTTGGCCTTTGTCCCACTTTTACTTATGGCTTTGTCCAAATTTCTTGCTCTAAGCGGTTGAGAGGTATGGTTTTCCCTACCAGGTCTGTGATGTTATGAGTCCAGCTAAGGTCTTCAGAGATGTTAACACTGAGGAATTTAAATGTAGCCAGTCTTTCTACCTCAGACTCACCAATATATAATGGTAGGTACTGCCTTTTATTCCTTTGTGTATCAATGATCATCTCTTTCATTTTGCTGGTATTAAGAGAGAGAGATTACTGTTCCAACACCACTTCACAAGGTTCGCCACTTACCTCCTATACACTGACTCATCACCCCCAGAGATCAGAACAATGACTGTTGTACCATCTGCAAATTTCACAATACTGGTGTCATGCTATGTAACTTATGTTTTCTCATTAGTTTTCATTAGATTAGGTTTTTTGTGATATTCATTTTTTATTTTTTTATGGTTGCATTAAATAAATGTTTTTCCCTTTTGGCCACAAACAGTTTCACATGTAAACTACGGGCTGGTCTGGGTGGTTCATCTACCTCCAGCCCATGACACTTCACCAGAAGTTACATTTCCTGCCTCATTTTGAATTATCCTGTTGGCAGATGAGTTTTGGAGTGTCTTTTGCAGAAGATTCATTCTAGTTTTATGACCGATGGCCAATTTAAATAGTCCTGCATGTGAAATACAGGTTGGTTTGGTCATTTTGTTTCCACTCTGCGACATCCCACTGAAAGTCATATTCTCTGCCTGTTCCTGAATTAATTTGTTGGCAGACAAGTTTCGGACAGATTTTCATTGAACATTTAGCACATTTTTATGACTGCTGCTCTAAATAAGTCAAATATAACTTGTATTTAACTGGCTTTTCATCTGCTATTTTTCAAGCTTGTCTTCATTACACCAAGAGCAGAAACAATAGAATATGGGTTGGTTGGGTTTAATGCCCTGTATATTTGTTGTGTCTATAAATTACACCTGCCAATTCTAAATTTTTTTTGGGTATTATTCTATATCTTCAGCACTGATAGTTGTTTCAACAGCTTGTTGAATTCGGCAGCAATTGGACTATTTGTGCTGTTGTTTTATGTGTATTTGCAGTGAGGATATAACTGAATCATTCAAGGGCATATAGAACAAGTGTTCCTTTGATATTACATTGGTTTTGTTCAATCATTTATAGTTGTTTAGGATTGAATTGTTTATACACAAAGTTTGATTTATTTTTGTATTTTCTATTATTATTATTATGCATATGCATTGATTTAGTCTTTTGAACATGTTTTACTGATTAATGTCCACAATGTGATCTGCATACATTTTTGTAATTTCATTTAGGGTAGCTTTCCGCCACATTTTTTTGATGATACATATTGTTTTATAATGGATCTTATTCAGATTGTTCAGGGTCAAGCAGCTGATAAAGATGTGACTGTTTTTGAGGCATCTCAGGGAGCCTGTTCTCAGATATCCAGTATCTTCTTGCTCTGAGATTTTTCAGCAAATTTCTGCTACTATGAAAGAATTAAGGTCCAATATATGGCACCTTAGATTATTTAAGGCTTATCATAGCAAAGGTATTACACCTAGGGGGCTTAGGGTTTACATACAACCTTATGTTAAAGGGATGGATGAGACCTTACATCATGATTGACAAACAGCACAATGAACAGTCTCCATGTTATTTGTTATGACTTTAATTTTGTTTTATGAATGTAAAATTGGTTATTTGACTGACACTATATCAACTTTATGTAATTTGGTCAAATCATATGAACAACAACATACCTATCGACATCTCTTTTTAGAATTAACTAAGGATCTTATTTTGGTGGAGAAGGAACTCAAGTCCCACATGCTTAAAAAATTCCAATGGGAAATTAGAGATTATGAACATCGAAAACAGTTTCATATCCAAAAGAGTGTTATATTTAAAGATGAAAGGGAACACTCTGGAGCACCCTCAAAAAGAAGGAGAAAAAAGTCAATATTAAAATCTAGTGATGGACAAACTGACACTTCAACAGATGATATTTCATCTGCTGTTGATACTGAGGGGGATCATTCTCCTGGATCACCTAAGGCTAAAAAGAAAAACAATATTGCCCCTTTAGAAGAGGCAGGAGGGCTGAACGCAAGCACTGTAAACAGTGTCTCTACATTACAGACACTATTAAATTTGATGATGCCCGAGTAGAAATTTTCCAAAATGTACATGATATTTCTGCTACACAATTGTCTGTTATTGAAAAAGAATTGTTAAATAAAGGTTTGGTATTTATTCCCAGTTATTTGGTCCCAGAAGAAACTTTTGTTTAGGATGCCATTTCTTTTTGTAGAATATTGAATTTAAAATTATTTTTTATGACAAATCTAATGTTGAACAATCAAATGGGGGGGGTTAAGTTTAGACCATTCACCTTTTCACCTCCCATATATAAGTATGTGGAGGTGTTTCAACAAGAGCTAATTCAGGGTTTACATTTTTCTTATAACTCATAAGAAAATTAAGAACAACAATTTAACAAAAGATGAATATCAGGCCGTTATATCCTTAAGTACCAACAAACAATTAGTTATTAACACTGTTGATAAAGGGAGTTCTGTGGTAGTTTAGGACTGGTCCATGTATTTCACAAGGCCAAAACCTAATGATGGACTGTCGGTTTTACCACCAGATATTTCTGGATCCTACACTCAAATTTAAATCTGAAATTGACAGGTTTTTGGAATTAGCCTTAGAGGAAGGTATTATTTCCAAGGATATGGTCTATCATTTAACAGTCCCTGAGCCCTGCAAACAATATTTTTCTTTACTACCTAAAATTCACAAGTGTTTATGGCAACTGCCAGATTGTCCAGTAGTTTCAGGGAGGTGATCATTAACTCAGCTACTATCTTCCTTCCTATCTCAATATCTCAAGCCATTGCTTAGTCAGTAAGATCACGGATCCAGGATACGATGGATTTTCTCAATATCATATAGGATACACAACTTGAAAAGGTTAGTACCTTTGTACATTAGATGCTACAGCCCTATGTACTAATATTCCACATTGGGCTGGTTTGTTGGCCTTAGAGTATTTATTGTCCTGGTGTTAGTACCTTTTTGGTTTGTTTAACTGAACATTTGTTAAACAAAAATGATTTTACTTCAAGGATGAATGTTATCTACAATTGAAAGATACAGCCATGGGGGCTTCTTTTGCTACCATTTATGCTGACTCATTCATGGGCTATATTGAAGAACAAATTGTTTATGATAATAGCCATAATATTTTTTTGGATTCACTAGACATTTGGCACAGGTATTTGGATGATTGTTGACTTGTGTGGAGATCAGACTTGGAATATCTACATGAGTTTGTGAAATATCTCAAAAAAATAAGTGTAGTATCACTTTTACCTTAAATTTTCATCCAACCAGAATTGTTTTTCTGAATGCTATGATATCTGTGCAGGAGGATGGTACTGTAGCTAGTACTATATATAGGAATCCACAAAGCAATACCCTTTTATATGCCAATAGTTGCCATCCTCATCATATTACAAGAAATATCCCCAAATCACAGTTTTTGAGGTTACGTAGGATCTGTTCTTCAGAACAGGATTTGCCCACTCAGAATAAGAACCTCATTTTTCAATAATAGGGCTTATAATTGCACTCAGGTAGTTAATACTTCCAGGCAGACTAATTCCATGAATCGGTCCCAGTTGCTACAATACCATAACAGACATACTCATAAACAACCCTTGAGTCTGGTTACCAATAATGGAAGTAACATAACATTTTTCACTGATTTGGTCCAGAAACATTGGGACATTCTATGAACACCTTAATAATTTGTTACCATCAACATGTTTATTTTCATTCAGGACAGGAAAAACCTTGGGAAGCTGGTTCAATTATTATAAGAAATTGATCCATCTATTTTGAACACATATCAAACCACCATTGAGGAGAATTCCTGATCAGGTTGTTACCCTAGTGGCAATTGCAGTTTGTGTAGGTATGTCTGTAAAACGAAAAGTTTTACCTCTAAAAATACTCCTATTGTTTTTGATATCAAGGTTTTTGGTAACTGTAATACAGACTGGGTCATCTGTTTGGAGACCTGTACTTATTCTGCATTTTACATTGGACAAATGTCCCATCCTTTTAAGATCAGAATTTCTGAACATCTTATTGATGTTAGGTGCAGACTCAGTTTAAATGCACTATATAAACATTGTATCTCACATCAGGCAGCGAAGTTCAATTTTATAATTATTGATAGAATAATTTTGGATAGAAGGGATAAAACTGAATGCCATAATTTATTAAATAAAAAAAGAGAAAATGTTGATTATTAAACTGGGGTGGGGGTTGTTCTCTCCTGGACTTAATGAACATTTGTAGTTAACCAATCATTGTGGTTCCATTGCTTTTTAAGGCAGGATATTTTGTTTCTTGAACAACACTGATGAAGGCTTTATGCCGAAACTGGTCTGTTTCTGGTTGCTTTAAATAAATTACCATTTTATTTGGCTCATGGAGTCTGTGTGCTGGCCTTGTTGGATTTTTTTTACCAAAAATGATCTCAAGCTAAATGCAAAAATGTACAGTGTGGTAACATTCAATAAAAAATATATTATCACCATTTGTATTATAAACAGTAGTCATCTTCAGCAGATGTGGTCATAAAATACGTAGTTACTTATGTGAACAACTGTATCATCTCATTAAATCATCATATTTTCATCATAGTCAGAAAATCCTTCTATCTGACTCACTTAATTTCCAAAAGATTATCTTCAAGAAGTTAATCCTACTACAGTACTCTTCCCTTAAAAGAACCCCTCAAAATAATGCCCACTTTGGTATATGCATACTCAAGCATATTGCTGTACTGGAAAGACCCTGAAGGCTTTTAAACAAAAAATTACATTTCTCAAGTCATTCAACTGTCCCAATAGATTAGCACAACTCTCTTTAAATTTGGTAGCCTACTTTCTGCTTCAAGGTGACCTATAGTTCACTTTTGAGCCATGAAAAAAACAAAAACAGTCCAATTTGTCCTCTTATTTCTTCACAAAACCAGTGACGTTGCAATCTCCCACACTAGGGACCTAAATATACACAAAAATAAACAAGACAACCTAGATGGATTATTCCTAATTCAAATTATTCACAGCCTATGTAATAAGTTGCCATCACAACAACAAGTACTACACTGGATTCTTTAAGGTTAGTTTTAATGACTAAATTCTAGACTGGGTGTCACAAATTTACCTCAAGTAAAAGGTTTGCCGGAACCTCTCTGAGTCTACTTAAAGTTTTATATATATAGTATCTTACAGTCCTCGTGATCACTTGCCAAGTGTTTTTCCTATGCTTCTATGTTCTTAAAATTCATATATAACTGACTAAAATTATAAAAAGGGAAGTTCATGTACTTTATTCAATACAGATTGTTACTAACATGCCAAATGCAAAGTATATCTTTGTACTACAAACTAGTCAGGGAATTTAGCAAAACAATGTAAATGAGCAAAGTTCCAAGTTTTATAGATTTAGTCTTCTTCTTCTTCTTTCGGCTGTTCCCGTTAGGGGTCGCCACAGCGGATCATCTGTTTATAGTTTAAGTTAGGTTTTATAGATTTAGTATGCTATAGAAAGTTCTGGATTCCTGAGCATTCCATTTAGCATTTTATAAGTGGCTGTTGTGTTTTAAGAAACTTTTTGTACCAATGACTGAAAAACTTGAATGTGTTTTAAAATTATGAATCATAAACTGTTTTGAGAGAGAATGCAACAGTCTTATTTTGGAATAGCCAAATGGAAAGAAAGAACACATGGTATGTTATTTTGACAAGGAATTTCTGTGCAAATAGAATGGGTGGCTCTGAAACAGTGTAACAACTATGACAATAATAATAATAATAATACAAGAAAAGTATTCTTGTCATATTCAACTGGCAGCCAATCTTTAAAAGTATTGTATATATAAATTTATATTGTTTTGCTAAATCCCTGACTATTATGTGGTAGAAAGATATACTTTGTATTAATAGAAGCAATGTTGCCATGGTATTCATGAAACTTAATATGGCAACTTTGCTTCTCTTGTAGTTTAGTGTTATTCCAGTATCAACAGAATGTAGATTCTGTAACAACAAAGTTCAAGAATGCATAGTTCAGGGATAACATAGTTAATTCTTAGGAGGGATGAGATGAGTAAGTTTTGATTAAATATATGTCAGCAGCTTTCCTGAAAGGTAAGGCAGTTAGAAGACTTGCTGGGGTAAATAGTACTTGCCTTGGTAGAAGCATTTGCTTGTCCTCCCCACGGTTGGGTGGGAGTTCGAAAGACATGCGTAAATGGGCGTGCCTTCGTTGAAGGTTGAACGTCGAGCTGGCACCTCAGCATTCGTGAAAATCTACTGCCAATTATTAGCAGACCAGAGTTCCGCTGTGGCGATCCCTAACTGGGAAAAGCCGAAAGACAAACAACAACAACATGCATTACTTCTTAAGGGTGGTTGCCAAGCACAGTAATGTGGTTCTCAGTTACGGAACGCAATATAAGCATTTTTCTGTTGTGGTTAGTGCAGCAGTGTGCGTGTGTGCCTGTATATGTGTGTGTGTGTGTTCATGCACGCGTGTGTGTGTGTGTGTATATGTGTGTGTGTGTGTGTGTGTGTGTGTGTGTGTGTGTGTGCGCTCGTGCGTGCGTGCCATTTACCCTTCATAGAGAGGTGACTACTGCACCCACTATGGGAACCCATCGTTTGTTGGATTAAACAGAAACTTCATTTGTTCTTCATCATTTACACCTAGATACTACTGTCCATATTTATAGCTATGCTGTTAAAGTAACTCTAGTATACAAGTAAAATACAGTCTAGTTGCACCTAATCTTACAGTAGCCTAGGTTACACAGATAACAAACATATCTGTATTTCAGAGCAATCCTACCATGCTTTGAAAAGCATTCTTACACTTTCAGTGTGATTTTAACTCCTAAATCTATCATGTTTTTTTTTGTCTAGGCTGAGTAGCTACTAACCATACTTCCCACAAGCTACAACAAAGTATTTCCCCAGTGATCTGCTTGTAATTTGGTATGCAGTCTTTGCACTGAAAATATTGTTTACATTGAACAGCATCTATATATAGATCCCATCAGCTACCCATAGTTAAGTTGATACAATGCAGGGATAGGTTTTAGGGAGTAAGATACCACCCACCACCAAAACATTTTCATTTACACATGGCATGCAGGTTCTGTTAATAACAATCTTCTAATATTTATTGTTATGTTTCTTGTAAATTATTTGTGCAAAACAAGTAACTGAGAAGATGGCAATGAGCTTGCAACATTTTTTATTATAATAATGCTTGACTTAGCTGCTAGTGTTTCATTTTATTTATTTTGCTTTTGTTTACTGGGTTTGCCTAACTGGAATTAGTCAAAAATGGAGATGCAGGCAGAAAAGCTCCAAAAAATTACAAACATTTTTAAGCAGACATTCAGAGTTACACATGAACAGACATTAAATAAATATTTGTTATTACTACTTACACATACATTTGCTAATGAGAATGTGTTGGCATAATGGTTAAGATGTTTATCTCACACACAAGAGATTTTTGATTCTCACCAAGGGAAATTGGCTATGCTTAAAATGGTCCACAAGGGCAACTAGTCTAATGCTTACCTATGATCATTCTTTATGAGAGTAGATGCAACTATTGCTGTATTAAAAGATACTTATGCATTAATAGACTATGAACATTGAGCATTTGAAAAAGTGTATTAGTAGTTTTGCTGGATAGATAACAGGTCAAGCAATTAGTGCTTTGAAATTCAAAGAAATGTAGGTGAGGGAAGGAACCAGGCTGGGCAGAAAATTTAATACTGTAGTTAACTGGCAGGGTATAAAGTAGGTTCAGAGCTAATTATATGCAAGGTTTTCATAATGTTTCTATTAGAAGGATAGAGGTGGGGTGACTAGTGTTACAAAATAAAGTATATAGCTGGGAGATGCTAGTAAAGCTCTTCAGGTATGGGGAAAGACTGGTTTTGGCATATAGGATTCAAAATGAAGAGAAATAGTTTGATAAAATGGCAAGCCGAAGATAAGAGTGGATGATGTTTTCCCTTCTTTTGTGATACTGCTGATTTATGTCTGTTTAACTTTTTTGAAAATATTTTGTTTTTATTTTTTCTCCACCCCTTCACTTTTTTTGTTGTTTCATGTTTCCTTTTTTCTTTATATAAATGTGTTACGTATTTCATTACATATATATATATATCCATGCAATTTAGAGAAATTTTGAATCAGTTATTTGTTAATTATAAGATTCAATATGTACTTAAGAATGTTAAATAGATGTTATAAATTTATAGCATCATTTTAAAATGCTGATTGGATCAATGATGAAATTATAATTTAAAAAAATTGTTACTTATATATATATATCTATATAGATACATATACATATATATATATATATATATATATATATATATATATATATATATATATATATCATGTAAAATTAAGTACTGTTATGTATACTTTTACCTGATTCTCTTGTGTTGATAAGATTTGCAAAAATCTTTAAAAAATGTGAATGTTTATTAGAGCTCAGAAAGTATCTGAGGCACGGCCTTGTTTCTTGTCACATAACACTGTTATTTCCATTGTGAAGGCTTTAGATGGTCAATGAATCACAGCACATTTCTATCTTCATTTTTTATGCTTGTTAAGTGTCGTCATTTATTTTATATTTGTTATTTTTTTTCTTTGCTGTGCATTATGATCAGATAGTCTTTATGTTCACTGCTTGAACTGATATTCTGTTAACCATCGTTATTGCTGTTCTACTACCATTATTACTAAATCGTGCATTCTCTGTGTTCCTTGTTGAACTATATACTACTATTTGGTTATATTTCTCTTATCATTCTATGTTATCGATTTTACCCTCGAGCATTCATTGAAGATGGGTTCTGCCTAGCTGGGCAACGTAGTCATCAATTAATACCACTTGGTGAACCTATAGAGAGTCAGTTGCTTTTTATAGCATAGGCTGCTCTAGTCATGAGAATACTTGTCTTTAAGCTCATGGGCTCATAACTAAATCTGCATGGATTACCCTCTTATTTGGCAGGTTGTGATGTGTATTACAAAGTATGACAAATTAGTGGAGATGTGCATTTTCCTTACTTGTTACACCTATCTGTTGCATATAGTACACTGGATTTAGGACTTCCTCTGATCATTAATCTTCAGATGTGATCTCGGTTTCTTTCACAGATGGGCTAAGTATAAATGTGTCTGATAATCAGTTACATAGTAAAAGTACACAGTTCTAACTATCTGCTTCTCTGTATCAGAGCTTTGTTGGCTGGTTGTTTTGGTCTTGTTAACTTTAATTATTTAGAGTACCCATATTTTCCCTTGGTTTGAATGCATATAAATCTCAGTCAGTTGTGGTTGCTTCCATCCTTTCAAAAGTATTATCAGACTGTTTAGGTTTGCAAGCGTATAGCTTCGAATGTGCAATTGATATTTTCTGTGCATCTTTTGGCTTATCTCTATTATACTGATACTATTCCATTACCACTAACTGTTCTGAGTCGCAACTTAACTGATCTACTTTTGGATAAGCCTACTGATTCAATTAACAAATAAATACAATTATATAGCCATAATGAATGCATGTCTGTAGCATCTGCTCAGGATTTGAACCTACATTTTACTGCATCCCCTTCAGATGCATTTTAATTACTCACAGATGAAAGGTAGTCTCGTTCCCAAGTCCTCTGGTATCCCCAGTCCTGACGTTGTCCATTCAGGAACTCCATGGCAGCCACCTTTGCCTTAATCTGAGGCATGTCTGAAGGTGGAATGTTCTTCACAATTTGGCGAGCTCTCCACCTTAAAAAAGAAACATTTGCAAGAGTTATTGAGATGAACATGTTAGATCAAATTCAGTTGACCTTAGAATGGCCTGAGATTTTCCTTCATGATGAGTGTTTTCCCTCATGTAACACTGAACCACAAATCTTGAAAATGTTTATATTTCTACTCAACATATCAGAATTTAGACATGATATTATATATCCACTTACAATTATGCAGCCCAAAATAGCCTTTCTTTTCCAACCTCAGTAAATATTGGGGTACAGACTCAGAGGTGATTTAAAACCTGCTACATTGAAGAAAATATACACAAAATGTACATCTTGACAAGTCATTTGACAACTATAGGAAGTCTAGCAGTGCTAAGAAGTTAATGTTCCTTCCCAGAATTCTCAGTATGATGGGCGCAACTGCACTAGACTGAAGCAGAAGTAAATTAATGTCAAATTATTTTTCTGTTGGCTTTGTGCTATAAAAGGATGAAGCTCTGCATATGATCTCGGTGTCAGCTTGTTCATCACAGGAAAAGGGAGTCCTGGTCCAGCTGGCCAATCATTGCAATATAAATGAAGGATTGCACAGCACCAATAAATGGCCAGGACTGGAGATCTGGGCTGGGTGATCCCAAGCTGATGGTGGTAACCCTTATAGCTATCACCAGGGTGGGGTTAAGACATCATTAGAAATTCTCTCATAGCCACGATGGCAACAAGGTGTTAGCTTACCTCCATGACTACCTAAATCACCGCTACTCTGGTTGGACTGATAATACCTAGTACATGGGAAAGAATGGCCTCAGGACTCATAAGGGAGGATAGATGATACACAGGCATGAAAGGAAAAAAGCATAAATTAATAAAATCTTTGTCCAGGGATGGACACTGATCAGTGGAGGTAAGGAAGACTCAGGCCAGGTTATAAACATGCCCTTTGTGAATTAGCCGAGATTAAATACAGAAAAGACATGGATTGAAAGCAAGGATCATATAAACAATGCATTAGCCCACCCCATCACCTAAAAAACAATGCATTAATCCACCCCAGCACTTAACATTAGTTAACTAAACTAGAATACACAGAATGATCATATAAACAATACATTTGTCCACCAAGCACTTAAAAGAAGTTAACAAAATTAAGACACACAAAGAAATGTCAAATCCCTCTTTCAACTAGTGTTTAAATATGCAAATCTCAGCAAAGAGAAAAAGCAGGTTTCTAAAATTCTGAAGTTCTTGTTTTGTTCCTAACATATGTTGAAAGTTTGAGATTAAAAATTTAGTTTTTCCATATAGAAATGCAAGGGAATGTATTTTGGGCAATATTTTTAGAATAATATTTTGAAACAGCATCTTCAACAAATATATTGTGAGAAGTGTTTTAATGTATACCACTGATTAACTCTTTATCTAATAAACCAAATAACATGACATGAGACACACGACTTATTATCTGATGGGTGTCCATTCAGAGGATTCTGTTCTATATAAGAGGCAGCCATCCTCTGGGTAATTCCTACACTTACTGAGGCCAGATTCTAATGGTGCTATCTAGCTCTGTGGACAGCTTATAATATTGTGTGCTTGTTACTGAGCTCAGTCCTTGAAGATATAACAATCAATACAGGAAATGTCATTAAATATAAAGGCACATCATCTTTCTTATGTAATATGACCAGTCCTAAAACTTCTTATTGGAACAATTTAAGTAAGACTAAATTTAATTTGCTTAGTCAGAAAATATTTTTAGATCATTGGCAGATATCTCACCATTGTTTGGTTTCAATGTCTGATAGGAAGCTTTGGCAAGAATACAGATTAATTAAAATGGGTCAGTATAATAAGTCAGCAAATTGGAACTATAGTATTCTATACAGTAATTCTAGCAGTGTCCAAATTAACAAATATTACCTGTAAGCAGGGGGTGCAGCCAAGATTTTTGAAACTATATGCCTACTCCAAGACTGTAGCCAGCCACCACTTACATGTAGTCCCATGCACTTACATAGTGAATAATTTTGAGCAGCATAGCTTTTCATTACTGAGAACAGTTCCACAAACTGACATTCACTTAACAAAAGCTATACTGTAATAAAATATAAATACAATGGGGTTTCTAGTTCCAGCATATTATATTGAACATGCTCTCTTCTGCTTATCTGTGAGATAAAAATCTTAAACTAAGTTGTTAAAAATTAAAGTTTTGCAGTATTTTCCCCTCTGTCTGCTATGACTGAGACAGTCAAGCAAAAGTCTTCATTGTGTAATTTGTCAAACTTCCTGTAGTGGAGACTCATGCAGGGATGGATCCAGCACTAGGCAACCTAGGCATCTGCTTCAAGACCTGCTGAGGTGCTGGCTGGGGCGCCTGGCTACAGCAAAATTAGAAAAGTGTTCCTGCACAATATTACATGAAAAATATTTCCACTGTTTCCTCAGTGTATCATGCTGTGCTGCTGCTTTAATCTTTCCACCATTTTCTTCCATGGCATAATTCTGTGCTTGTGCTTTAAGAATGTGTGTACCTTCAACCAATAAGAAAGCATGCATAGATCTCTGATTAAGAATGTGGATACCTTCAGCCAATAAGAAAGCATGCACAGATCTCTGATTAAGAATGTGTGTACCTTCAACCAACAAGAAAGCATGCATAGATCTCTGATTAAGAATGTGTGTACCTTCAACCAATAAGAAAGCATGCATAGATCTCTGATTAAGAATGTGTGTACCTTCAACCAATAAGCAAGCATGCACAGATCTTGCAGTTCTGGTGCAAGATTTAATTTCACAGAAAGGTGCAACATAGCATTTACAGAGAAGGTGCAGCAGAACAAACAATTTTTCCTTTAAAGAAGTGTGTGCGAGCAGATATGGCAAGGTACAATGTAGCATTAACACAGAAGGTGCAGCACTGCAGCAAAATAAGCAATTTTTATTAAGCAGCAGTGTATATGCAGGATGGAATTAAACAAGCAGAATGTTTCATGGAGATGGAATTACCCAAGCACATGATTTTATTCTATAGCAGAGTATGGAAGTAGGCTTTTCACTGTGTACACAGTACTGGAAGTGAGAAAGCAGCATTGTTGGAGACAGAAGTGTGTGCATTGTGAGCTAGGTTTTCATGAGGCAGATGGCACTAGAAGTGGAAGAGCAGCGTTAATGGAGATTGAAGTGTGACATCAGTGTTAACAGAGACTGAAGTGTGTGTGTGTGTGTGTGTGTGTATGGGGGGGGGGGTATCCCAGTTAGAGAGAGTAACTTGCTCAGATGCAAACCACGTACATTGCCTACAGGAGCCACAATCTTTAATCCTCTTCACCAGCTGTCAGACCTCCACTAACCTTTTGCTTTTGGTGAATCACAGAAGATTGTACAATCAGTCATTACAGTTTCAAAATATATATGTTGATGCAAAACCTGTCCTAATAACTTTTTACGGGAGTTAAAATATTTTGCTTTTATTTGTCTCAACTTTGTAGAACATCTCTTATTTTTGCCACATATTTATGGTCTGTCCTAGAGTAAGTCAGTTAATCAGCCAGAGCTTGGAGAAATTTGGAATTTGGGCTAGACTTCTTCATGGTCTCCTGGACTGCATACCTAGTAACTATGAACCTGTCTTCCTTATTTGCTCTCTGCGGCAGCAAAACCAGAACATAATTTTTTCTATTTTTTTTCTTTCAGTCCAACATGGATAATGTATTATTCAAGGGCAGCATGTGCTGTATTTCTTTCTGAATTACTGAAATGGAAAGGTGTTTGTCAGCAACAACCTCTGCATTAGTAATACTGCTCTGTAATATGGAATTATTCAGATAAGCTTTACTTTTGCAAAGAGCGTGAGTATTGACTTAGCTTATGTTATCAGGTGGTTAATATTTCTTAAGCTCTCATAAATGCTGTTTTCTTTAAACTGTGCTACATCTGGCTGGATCTTATGGTATGATTCCAGTGATCTTTATACAGTTTGATGTAGTTCATCCAGGGATGCCTATAAAGTGAATGTAATTTATTTCTTCATGACAATAAGTGGTGTATACCATCAACAAAGTGGTTATAACTGCTGGTGGGGGGGGGGGGGGTCTCTGCTGATAAAAGTACCTTATACTATTATCTGGTCATTTTTAAACAGTCTTTAATCTGGCTTTGTAGGACTAGTGTGCATGTGTATGTGAATTAAGTAGGAATACTTTAGCTACTTTGTGTTTGAAACAAATTTGGGAGTTAGCATAATAGCTAAGGTATTTACCTTACAGACATAAGGTACAAAGTCTGATTGTCCCCTTTGGAAGAGAAATTGGACAGGCTTAAAATAGGTCCATAGGTTGGTACTAGGCTACCGGCCCTAGGGCGTATACAAGCCTAGCCATATCAATTCCCTGGCTATTTCTTCCCAGAATATTTACTTCCCTGGTCCCCTCTGGGGGCTTGTCCTACAAAGCCAGATTAAAGACTGTTTAAAAATTACCAGATAATAGTATAAGGTACTTTCATCAACAGAGAGAAAATGGCCCACAAATCCAATTAGCCTAGTACTTATTAATGTAAATGTGACTAAGAAGGATGAAATAAGCACTGTAGCTATTATTGCTAGGTTTGGGGAATATCTGTATATAAAAATGATTAACTTTGCTGAGTGGATAAAGTAAAATTGTATTAGGCTGTCATTACAGGGCTAGTATGCATTTATGTAAAACAAATTGAAATACTTTACTGTGGCCATTTATCACAATCAGACATATGATGCGTACACAATTGATTAGTGGGCATGGTTGGTGAGTACTGATATTGGTGGATTATAATTACAGCTGTTTGGGTGGCCTTGTATTGTTGAAATGTTCTGAAATGTGTACCTTTGCCCTTATTGTTTCATATCTTTTGTTTTACTGTTTATTGGAAAACATGTTCAAAACTACAAATTTAAAAAACAGTCTAGCAAATGCTGATATATTAAACAATAAATGCAGTTTAAAAGAATTGGGAAGGTAAATCAAAGAACACATGTATTTCTGCAGTGTCCTTAAAATGCATGCAGGGGCCCATGGTTTGAAAACAACTTGTGGACCAAGGTAGACAATCTGCTACTGCCAAATACATTTTCAATGAATGTGAGTTTCAATGAAGTTTCAATATATGTGAGCTTAAAGCTAAAAGAAGTTTACCGTTGCTCATGCCAAGTCTGTTTTTAATGTACCTCTGTTTGATTTTGTTTAGCAAATGACCATCAGTGTTTTTGCTATTAAATTTTAAATAAAAGCTTTAAACTAAATGCACATTTCTATAATCACTGTAAAAGTAAAGAAGGAAAAAAATATGCACACTGACTCTTTTGAATGTTGTTTATAGTAATCAGAGGGAGAGAGAGAGAGATAGAGAGAGAGACAAGTAATGTGACACTGGAATGGCTATGGGTTCCCTAGTCCAGTACCATGCCCAGGGCCCCATTTGCCCATGATCTGGCTCTGGGCCCATGGGATATATGCAAATGACCTCTAAAGAGCATACCAGTGTTTCAGCTACATGGCTTCTGAATGCTTGTGAGGTTTTCAAGCCTATAGTGCCATTTTTGCATACTTCCCGTTGACACCCATAGCTCCTTATGGCATTCATACCTTTCTTGGATCTGACCTTTTAACTAAGTGACGTGCCAGCTTATACTAAGCAGAAATAGAAAGGGCAAGGATTTATTAATTAAATGTCACTAAGATTGCTAATATAGGATGTCCTGCAATAAAAAAGCCTAAAGATGTTTCAGAAAATGCTCTGGAAAATATGGACGTGTGCAAAGAGGAAGAGGTGAAACATTCCACACCACATAGGTGTTAATGAGTTAGGTCTTGATGGGTGCATGCAGGTCAATAAAACCAAACCCCACTAGCTAAAGACATGCCATATTTTGAACTGTTTTTGCGCCCTCATCAGTACAGCATAAGTGGATTGTTTGGCTCTACTTTAGAAACAGAGCTTAAAGTGATAGCTGATGCCTATAAATATTAAGGTACCTGCAGAAATACCCCAAACAATATCAAAACAAAGAATAAAAAGGTTACACAGGCAAAACATTCAGTAAAAACTGCAAAAGAGACTCAGCCAAGCAAATGTCTTCTCTGTGTAATACCTTAAACTTACTGTAGTGGAGGTTCAATGGATATATACAAATTACCTCTTAAGGGCATACCAGTGTTTAACTACATGACTTCTAAATGCCTATGACTTTTTAATCTTTAAATCTTTAGAGGTGGATTCAGGCCAATAAAGCTAAACCTCACTAGCTGAAAAAACAATATGTTTTGGACTGTTTGTGCCCTCATCAGTTCAGCTTAGCTGAAACACTGGTATGTACTTAAGTAGTTATTTGCATTTGACAATCTAAAATATCAAAAATCAAACCTTCAGCAAATATAGTGATTTTATAAAGGGGAAAGCACCCTGAACTTACATATCCCCTGCTAATTACATATACCAACTCAGAGATCATACTACAGTGGCATAAATTGCAAATTCCCTGATCCCCACTGTTCTGTAATCTCAGTACAAACTGTTCAGTTTTCTAAAACATCATATGGTCTCAACTATAAGAGGTTCAACATTTAAAAAAATTGATAATGTAAACTAGACTTCATTTGCATATACCTCATGGGCCTCCACTACAGGATGTTTAAGGTATTACACAGTGAAGACTTTCAATTGAATGTTTTTTTTTCTTGCAATTTTTACTGAATGGCTTGTCTATGTAAACTTTTTACCCTTTCCTTGGATGTTATTTGGAATATTTTGCATGCACCTTTATAGTTATGGACTTGGGATTAAGCCATGTGTTTTAAAGGCTAGTAAAACAAACTGCTTATGCTGTACTAACCTCATTTTAGATAAATATATTCTTCTTTGTTCTTAAAATATCATAACACTGTTGCAATCTTTAGTGCTAACGTTGCTTGATGACGTAACCTAAAACTGGACTGTTGAGATTAGAGTTCTACACCATTAAAGAAGCTGCATCTCACAGTTTATCAAAAGTTTTGAATTCATAGGAAAAATTGTTTACTGGTTTATTTTTTAGGTTAATGAAATTTTAAAAGCTATTTCAGTGGTATTAAGAGAAGGCATATGATTAAATATTGTGGAGTACCTGTTAAATTTGTGAGAGACATAACTTTACTGATTGAATAACAGAAATGAAAGTTCAAATGTGGAAAATGTTGACTTGCTCCAAGATTAAGGTATCGGACAGTATTTCTTATTTCCCCAGAGCCAATGTACAATCCTCTCAGAGTAAGTATACTTAAACAGCAGAGTAACAGGAGAATTCAAGGCACATACTCTGGTTTATACAACAGGCAAAGCCACTATGCACTAAAAAAAACTTAGAAGCTGCAATTATCTTTTGCAGTTCACTATAAAATTGTAGTTTACTTTTTGAAGTGTTCTAAATAGCAACATCGGGTCTTGCTCTTCTGACATACAGCCACCATGGTAAACAAAATATATTTCAGTCATGTAGCATTTTAAGATAACTGTTTCAGGCAAATTGGTTGTATGGAGTTTTGGAATGAAGTTTAGCTTCTGAGGGTTACAAAAGAACTTCTAGAAGGACTTAACAAAGGATGATTTTAGTTGAATTAATAGCCTCTTACCCTATAGTGAAAAGGATATGTTGGATAACTAGTCACTTATTACATTTAATGCTAATTGGATAAATATGTGTATTGATAAAGCTTTATGTTAGTAGGAATTTAAATATTTCAGTTGAAGGATGCTGGCACTTGCATTTGTTATAATTAAATATGCAATATGGGATGGCAGCAAACAAGGAAAACAGGTTCACAGTTACTAAGCATGCAGTCCCAGAGAACATTAAAAAGTTCAGCTTAAATTCTCAAATGCTTCAAAGCACTGACTGGTTAGGGGACTTATTTATTTATTCATTTATTTGCAGTTTGTTAACTGGGAAAGTCCATTGGGCCGAGAAGAGCCCTTTTTCAATGGAGGCCCTGGGAGAAAAGCTGCTTGTACATACATTCAAAAAAAAATCAACTGGACTTACAACACAATTAATTCAAAATTATTACAATAGTAAAAAAAAAAATCAGCAAGGGTTAATACATAGTATTGTGCAATACAAATCATACACATTAAAGAATTGATGAAGGCATGTTGGAGTAGAGCTGGAAGTAACAAAATGATCTGTATGGTGTGCTCTGATGATAGATTCAGCAACAACATGAAATAATCTGCATTCTGAATAGGTGGAATGCCAGAGACTATGCCATCAAGGTGAGAAAGGGAGTTAGTAGTTGTCAGAGAGAGATAAAGGAAAAGAACATGGATGCTGATAGTTAGAATTTTGAGAAAGAAATGTTGACTGAAGCTGGACTAGGTGGGAGGGTGCTTGGAGGAGCATTCCCATGCAGAAGAGAGGTACAATTGGAGAAAGGTCTTAAATGTGGAGTGGTTCTGAGTGGTTTGGATTTGTGGAGGAAGTGCATTCCATTTTCATGCTAGAGAAAATGACAACAGAAATTGCCTAGGAGTACGTTGAGGTTTATGAACTTCAAGGAGAGTTTGATTATTGGACCTGAGAGATCAGTCAGGGAGATACAAAGTTAGGATAAAGCTGAGGGAAGGGCATTGAGATGGCTTGAGAATAAGTTTGTGAGCAGTGGAGAGCTGAATGTAAAGGAGATTGTTTGGGAGTTCCAGCCAGTTTAAGGAGCGTAATGCAATGTAGTGGAGTGAGGAGGATTTGGAGCTGGTGGCAAACTTAGAGATTTTATTATAGCAGGCTGCCAATTTGGACTTAAGGGTGGTTTGAAGATTAGTAAGGAGAGTGGCCCCATACATGAGAGAGTGAAGAAGGTAATTGGTAGACAGGGTAAGCTTAGTTGTAGAGGTAAGGTAGCGATTATAGCAATAAAGCATTCTGAGCTTCTGGTGAGTTTTCCTGATGTTAGTTTGAAGGTGAATGTCTAACTTTAGATGTTCATCAATAAAGATGCCTAGAAGCTTAGTGTGGGGGACTATTTTAATGGGAGTTAAGTTTTGGTTTACAATGGAGAAGGTATTCTTGTCGATTTTGATGTTTTTGGATGGGGTAAAGATCATAATTTTGGTTTTAGATGCATTGAGAGCTAGGTGATTGTTTAACATCCATGTCTTAGTGCTGTGAATGGTGACCTGGGTTATATGCATACGTTTGGGAGAGATTCAGTGGAGCAGATGATGGTGGAATCATCGGCATATTGCACAAGTTTAGCATTTGGGATATATTGATGAAAGTTGTTAATGAAGAAGTTGAATAGTAAAGGATCCAGACTAGAACATTTGGGGACACCTGTCAGAGTGTTGAGGTAAGAAGAGGTACAGTTTTTCCACTTGACGGCCTGTTCCCTGCTTGAAAGATAACTGGAAAACCAACTGATGGAGGAGGAGGAAAGGTTAAGTTGAGAGAGCTTGGACAGGAGTAGGCTATGGGAAATGGTATAGAAGGCCTTGGATAGATCTAGGAGCAGAGTAGATACGATATTACTGGAGTCACGGGTACAGTTAATATTATCAAGGAAGGAAAGAAGGGCAGTGGTGGCGCTGTGTCCGGGTCTAAAGCCATGCTGTGTTGGGGATAGTTGATGATTGTCTAAAAGGTATGGTAAAAGTTGGAGATGAATACATTTTTCAAAAATTTTAGAGATTGGGGAGAGAATAGCTATGGGGCAAAAGTTGGAGATGTCGGTGTTGTTGCCACTTTTGTGTAAAGGAATGATAAAGGTTTTTTCCAGAGTAGGGGTACGTAGGATTCCTGGATGGATCGATTAATTAGAATACATAAGGGAGAGCTATGCCATCTGCAGATATCTAGAGGAAGTTAGAGGGTAGGCTGCCTGGGGCATTTGAGCATGGTTTTAATTTAAGGAGGAGTTTTTTTATAGTGTTGACATAAATGGGTTTAAGGGTGAAGAGAGGAGGGTGGTTGCTACTGGAGTCTGATGGAGAGGAGTTATAGATATAGGATCTAGAAGGGGTTAATGGGTTGTTAATGAAGGATGTGGTGAGCTTGGCTATTGAGTCTAACAAGAAGGAGTTACATTTTCTGGCTATGATAGTGTCAGGAGAGCTTGGGTCAGGGCAAGGATTGTCTTTTTGGCTGGGAGTAAGGAGGGCAGAGAGGCTACTTCAGAATTTCTTGAGGTTGGATATGGGATTATTTTGAAGCTTAGAGTAGTAAGATATGCGGTCAGAAGCAATTTGCTTTTTAACTTTGTTACAGAGCTGTTTGTATTCGTTAAGGGAGTTTGAAGTTTTGTGTTTTTTAGTAGAGTTTCCATGACTTATCACGGGTATGCATGAGGGATAAAGTTTCTTTAGTGAGCCAGAGTGTGGTTTTGGATTTCACTCTCTTAGTTCTAGGAGGAACAAAGCTGTTCAGCAGGTTTATGAATGCAGTATTAAAGTAAGCAATGGTGTTGTCAAGCGGGAGAGTGTTCACAGGGTTCCACTTTATTTGTTTTAGGGTGTCTGAGAAAGATTGGGAGTTGAAGTTTGTGAGGGTATGGGTTGAGATGTAATTATGTTGTAGGTGTAGGGGGGAAGGTGAGCGACGTATGAAGGTGGGAAGATGATCGCTGAGGGAATTGGGCAAGGTGCCACTATCACAGATATTGTTAGGATGAGTACCTAATATCCAGTCCAGAATAATACCTGAGGAGTTATCTTTACTGGTTCTGGTGGGAGAGTTGATTAATTGACAGAAATTGTATAGGTTAATATTTTGGGAGGTAGAGGTAGAGTGAATAGAAGACCAGTTGGTGTTAACATCTCCTAGGATGATAGTTTCATTATTTATATTAGATGAGAACCAGGAGAGAATATCTTCAAGAATGGGGATGTTGTTTCCTGGTGGGATGTATAGGGAAGCTATGACTATGTTATTGTGATTGTTGATTTTTAGAAGGGCTAAGGTTACTTCAGCTGGAGTGAATTGAGATATGGGTTTGTTGTAATGTGTTACTGTTAGAGAGGAGGAAAATGTAGGGCTGCTCCACCTCCTTTCTTTTGAGTTCTGTCACTTCTTATGATTCTATAGTTAGGAGTAATGATTTCAGAATCTTTTAGGTGTGGCTTAAGCCATGTTTCAGAGATAGATAGTATATGAGGGTGATTATGGGACAGCCAAGCATGAAAATTAGGTAGTTTATTGCAAAGGCTTTTTGCATTAATGGTAGTGAAGAGGAGAAACTTGTGTAAAGAGGGGGAAGGTGTGGAAGCAGGGTATGTATTGTGGTTGATAGGGAGTCCAGGGTTAGGATGTATGTCTCCAGAGATGAAGATGGAGATTAGTTTAAGAAGCAGGGATAGTATTCCTTTAGGTTCCTCTGGGTAGGAATTGGGGGGAGAAAAGAAGGAGGGGTATGGGTGAAAAGGGATGGGGACTAGGTTTGAGATGACAAGTAGTTTTCTGCTAAAGTGTAGGAAATGATTGGTGTGATGTAAATGTGGAGAAATGTGGACTGGGTAGGAGAGTTCCTTTTTGTGGAGAATGGAGGTTATGTGGTAAGGAGGGGAATAAGAGAAGTCAGGGAGGCAAGTAAGGTGGAGTATAAGATAGAGGGAGAAGGGGGAGAAATATTACCAGTAGTGTAGTGTAGTGTGGAGAACTGCTGTGGTACAGAGGGAGGGTAGTGTTAGGAGAGTGAATGTAGACAGTTAGGCAACTGTGGAAAGAAGGTGAGAGATTACCAATTGAGGAGGGATGGAGTATAACTAGAAGTGGGAGGGAAGTAGTTAGAAGAATGGTGGGTGGAGTGCAGTTTGCTTGGCTATGTGTAGAGTTGGAGTGGTGCTGTGGCTATAAATCTGGATGCAGTGGAGGCAGGTGGAATTTGGGGGCAGGGTAGGGGAGTGAAGTGAGCCCGGAGAGCAGCGGATGGTGAACAGAGTGGGATGAGCCAGTCTTTGGAAAGCCTGTAACAACAGATAGCAATAAAACCTATCTCCACTGTAAAAATGCCTGAAGGTAAGGAGGTCAGCTTGTAGCAGCTGACAGAGTATGAGTCAATATATATAGTGTGGGCGATAAGGTGCAATATTATGGTCCAGAGAGTAATCAGACAGAGGCTAAATGTAACTGAAATGAAGAGGACTTTGGCTAAGTAAAAGGGGAAAAAGTACTGGAATAGCAGAGGACAGAACAAAGAAGTAGATAGCAGGGGTTAACTATATGCAATACTGGCATGAATCAGATAGAGCAGCAGCTAAAGAGAAAGAGAACTATTATCAGGTATGGTACTGTAAAGGTATAAGAATTGGAGCTGAGAGTGAAATAGGCAGGAGCATAGGACAGAGAAAAAGGGGAGAGCAGAGATTCTTTTGCGGCATGCTCTCATACTCAGGGAAAGAACATAAATATGTGGCAAAAATAAGAGATGATCTGCAAAGGTAAGACACATAAAAGCATAACACTTTAAATCACTTAAAAAGTTATCAGGACAGGTTTTGCATCAACATATATATTTTGTAACTGTAATTACTGACTGTAATCCTCAGTGATTTACCAAAAGCAAAAAGTTAATGGAGGTCTGGCAGTTAGTCTAGAGGATTAAAGATCTTGGCTGCTATAGCCAATATTCAGGGTTTGCATTTGAGCAACTTACTTAAAAAGTAATGGCCCTCTCTAAATGGGATATTTTTCTCACACACACACAAACACACACACACACACACACACACACACACACACACACACACACACACACACACACAAACACACTCACACAATAATTTAGATCTTAACCTCCCAAATTTGAAACCTGTGACACTTATGGAGAGAAAAGTTTTAACACACAATATGGGGCCAAAGAAATCCTCTACCATTTTACGAGTCTATATGTACTGCTTTGTAGAACAGTCCACTCTGTTTCTGACTGCCTTATAGTTTGAATAAGTGACTGAAAGTATAATGCACAGAAAACTTGGGGACTATACAACTTTGCCTCATAATGCATGCTAAGTAAAATATGTTTAGAAAGTTTCTCTGTGGTCTTTATCTAAGATGTTGGTTTTCTTGGAGATATTGAAACTACAGTTGCTTACATCAGACAAATAATCAAATACTTGTTAAGCAAAGGTCACCTTCAAGTCAACAGCCTTCTCAGCATAAAGACTAGCCATTCATTCACAAAATGTAATCAATGAACACTCAGCTAACTATGAAATGTGGAATACCAGGTACTGCCAAGTCCTGGCACTTCCAAAAAAATTTACTGCACTTCCGGTAAAGGAAAAGTAAGTTTTGAAAGTCTTTGTTATACATTTAAAGCATTTCTGCAGAGCCCTGGTATGGCTAGTTGTGTTACTTACACCTGTGCTACATTTGTTTTCAAACTGTGTGCATGTTTAACCTCACAGTAGAGGGACTACTCCAATACACAGCACATTTTAATTAATATTTATTCTCCAGAACTGCACTTTTGCTGAGCCAAAGATTGCAGTTATAGTCCTTTGAACATTCTGACTATTATTTGGTTGTTATGCCTCAGGATAACTATACTAATGCACTTTTGCAGGTAGAACCCAAATAAGAACTTAATATTGTTATTAGACTATCAAAATTTAAATAAACATTTCACAAACTGTAGTTTATATATAAAATATTGTCACGGACAAAATGAGTCAACCAGACAATTTTAATAGCAGCATCCAAAACATGAAACACACGTTAACCCAGGTTTCGTCCTCGTGGTAAAGACTTCTTCAGAACAATGAATGAAATCCAGTTCACATTTAAATAACCCTCTATACATTGCTAATTTATGTCGTTATTCAATAAAAACTAAAATGAACAATACAATTGCAATTAATTGACTAAAAGGAGCCACACTACTACATTACATTAAAATGAAGAATATATATATATATATATATATATATATATATATATATATATATATATATATGAGAAAGTGTACATGTATTAGTATATACTGAATGAATAAAATCCACTAATATAATATATATAAAAAGTATATATGTATGTATATATATATATATATATATATATATATATACTTATATCATGATTTAATTTTGTTATTACTATGCAAAAGACATCAGGCTTAAATGCCTTTAACCACACTGGGTGTAGTATCCTAATACATTTAAAACATTATTTTTTTAAAAAATATATATACCTATAAAAAATATTGTATAAATAATTAATACATGGATGTATAAATTAAATTTCATCCTAAAACGTGCCTTAACTTTAAAATGGGAGCTATACTAATATATTCATTAATACCAGGACTTATTTGAGCATTTAACCTTAACTGCCACTTTAATTCACATACATCAAGATGAATATCTAAATACCTTAACTTGAGAGTCTTTTTTCACCTGCTGGATAACATAAAACTTAAATTCATGGTCTACATTATCCAAAATATGTCTAGCCAATGCACTAGTGGCTTTTCCATGTTTTATATCCAATATATGTTCTCGAATTCTCTCTCTAATATATCTTGACGTTTTTCCCACATAAAAGGTGGGACATTTTTGGCATTGCGCTATATATACCACATTTTTTGTATAACAATTAAAATGTCCTGAAAGGTGAACACTTATATGGTTAACTTTTATACAGTACTTTGTGACCATGATGAACTTACATGTTCTACACCTTCCACATTTAAAATGACCTAATTCTCTTCCTATTGTTTCTATTTTAAACTCTGACTCTCTCTGTAAAATTTGTTTGAAGGTTTGATCTTTGCGAAAAACAAACTTGGGGACCCCCCCCATTTTTGTATATACATATTTGTCTAAATACAAAAAAACCCAATTTTTCTCAACCATCGCCATAAACCATTCCACATCTTGATTGTATGTGATAAAAATATCAAATTCTCAGTGTGATTGAATTTTCCCATATTTGGGACAGATAAACAAAATGGAATATGATTATTTAAAAAATCCTTTTCCAATAGTAAGTAGTATATTTGGTGTTCCTAAGTTACATAAAGGTCTTAACAACATTCAATTTAGACCAATAGTGAATGGGAAAAGGAGCAAAACTTACTTTATCAGTCAATTTATAGACCAACATATGCAAAAGGGCCTTAAAGTATTTGATTATATAACTAAAGATTCGTGGAGCTTTTTGGACAAAATAAGAGGGTTAAACATTAATGACGACACTATGCTTTTAACTATTGATGTATGCAATTTATTCACGGTCATTCCCCATGAGTTAGGGTTGGTTTGATTAGAAAATCAATTAATTAAAACTAAACTGTATGATCAGGATCAAATCAATGTTTTTATAACACTCATGGAGGTTGTTTTACGAAACAATTATATTTACTTTGATGGCAATTTTTTCAAACAAGTAACAGGAGTAGCTATGGGGGCAGCTTGTGCCCCCATATATGCAAATTATATCATGGCATATTGGGAACAAGAATTTGTTTTTACATCCATATACAAAGGTTATATTGCATGATATATACGTTATTTGGATGATATTTTTATCATATGGGAAGGTGGTCGTGAAATACTTGATAAATTTATTAGCTACATCAATAATGCTGTTGAATTTTTTAAATTTACACATAATTTTATTAAGGAGAGTATTTCATACTTGGATGTTTATTTAACTATTGATAGGGTTAAAAATTGTTTTAGGTCTGATATTTTTAGAAAAAGTACATTCTCCAATTCATATTTGAATTTTAATAGTGGGTACCCGTACCATCAAAAAAGAGCAATTGTTAAAGGGCAGATGGTAAGAGCAGCGAGAATGGTGAGTGATATTGAGGCATTTATACAGGAGTTAGATTTTATGATCATCATGTTCAAGAAGAGGGGTACCCAGATGAATTGTGTAATAACATTAAAAAAGAGGTTGTACACAAAAGGAAGATAGGTTTTTATCAGGCTATACATAATAATAATCAAGGTATTACATTTAAAAATGATGTAAATATGGGAAAATTCAATCACACTGAGAATTTGATATTTATCACATACAATCAAGATGTGGAATGGTTTATGGCTATGGTTGAGAAAAATTGGGGGTTTTTTGTATTTAGACAAACATGATATACAAAAATGGGGGGTCTCCAAGTTTGTTTTTTGCAAAGATCAAACCTTCAAACAAATTTTACAGAGAGAGTCAGAGTTTAAAATAGAAACAATAGGAAGATAATTAGGTCATTTTAAATGTGGAAGGTGTAGTACATGTAAGTTCATCATGGTCACAAAGGACTGTATAAAAGTTAAACATATAAGTGTTCACCTTTCAGGACATTTTAATTGTTATACAAAAAATGTGGTATATATAGCGCAATGCCAAAATGTCCCACCTTTTATGTGGGAAAAACGTCAAGATATGTTAGAGAGAGAATTAGAGAACATATATTGGATATAAAACATAGAAAAGCCACTAGTGCATTGGCTAGACATATTTTGGATAATGTAGACCGTGAATTTAAGTTTTATGTTATCCAGCAGGTGAAAAAAGACTCTCAAGTTAAGTTATTAGATATTCATCTTGATGTATGTGAATTAAAGTGGCAGTTAAGGTTAAATGTTCAAATGAGTCCTGGTATTAATGAATATATTAGTATAGCCCCCATTTTAAAGTTAAGGCACATTTTAGGATGAAATTTAATTTATACATCCATGTATTAATTATTTATACAATATTTTTATAGGTATATATATTTTTTAAAAATTAATGTTCAACAAAATCAAATAACAATGCTGGTGACTCTCTATTTACCAATGCTATAGGGACAAAATGGGATTTGTTACCCACTAGCATAATAAAGATAACTTCATTGCCTCTTTTCAAACAGAACATTAAAGTGCATTTCCAAAATCACTGGCTTTGCTCCAGTAATAAACCTGATTAGTCCATCACTATTACTACCTAAATAAAACCATCTCTCTTCTCCTTTCTACTCTGCGTACTTTTTGTCTTTCTTTTCTCTTCCCTTTACTTCTCTACCTACTATTCTGCAGTACTTGCTCTTTTATTTTCACCACTTTCTATTCCCACTTTTTCCCTTACTCTCTTCTCACTTTATTCTCCTTACCTTCACTCCTTTCTATGTTAATCTAATCAGTATTTTTCAACTGGTTAATTGAGAATTCAATTGTATTGAGTGTTTTAGTAACTAACTCTTGTAGTAGTTTTTTATTTATATAGAAGAGTTTGCTATCTTTTATTTTTAATGTTTGCTTGCAAACTCTATTACTAACTCTTAGATTTTCATTATAATGAGTACTGCTATTACATTTTTGTATGACAATTTTTCTGTATGTTAATTTTTTTTTCATCTCTGAATGTATCTCACTCTGTGGAGCTTTTCTCCCCGGGCCTCTACTGAAAATGGAAATTTCTCCAGCTAGACTAGCCCGGTCAACAAATGTAAAATAAAATGTAAAATAAAAATAAAATAAATAAAATAAAATAAATGTATCAGGATACTACACCCAGTATGGTTAAAGGCATTCAAGCCTGATGTCTTTTGCATAGTAATAACAAAATTAAATAACAAAATTAAATCATGATATAAGCATATATATATATATATATATATACTTTTTATATACTTTTTATATATATTATATTAGTGGATTTTATTCATTCAGTATATATTAATGCACGTACACTTTCTCATATATATATATATATATATATATATATATATATATATATATATATATATATTCTTCATTTTAATGTGATGTAATGTGGCTCCTTTTAGTCAATTAATTGCAATTGTATTGTTAATTTTAGTTTTTATTGAATAACGACATAAATTAGCGATGTATAGAGGGTTATTTAAATGTGAACTGGATTTCATTCATTGTTCTGAAGAAGTCTTCACCACGAGGATGAAACCTGGGTTAACGTGTGTTTTATGTTTTGGATGCTGCTATTAAAATTGTCTGGTTGACTCATTTTGTCCGTGACAGTTTTGTTTGTCTATTGGTTATTAGTTTGGAGTATATATAAAATATTACAGATAAGACATTGTGCAGCTCCCTATTTTATTTATTTATATATATATATATATATATATATATATATATATATATATATATATATAGTAGTTTATATTAAACAAAAGAAACATTCCAGTGAAACAACTCTATTGACTGCCCAGTCATTAAAAAAACAATAAATCACCAAAACAATGTTTTGAAGAAGTAAGCTCCTTGTACCCCCCAATGAGCTGCACTCATGCCCCCCCACATCCCAGAAACTTTAAATATACTAACTCCAAGATTGCACAACACTAGGAACAAGGAAAACTTCCTTAACCCCATTGTGTTCACTGATCTCACTCTAACCTGCAACACTGCTTTCAGCAAAACCAGAAAAGGCAAAGCAGTCAGTTTCTGGTTTGATTCAAGACAATAAATGGCACCTATTTATAGCAGACATTAAAAAATATTGCTTACTTCAGTTAGGATATAAAGGACACACCATATTAGCTAGGTAGTACTGTCTATTTAATTGTTTAATGCTATTCATTATATCTGCAATTATTGCAACCATGACTTCTCTTCAGATTTGTATGGATTTGTAAAAAATTTGTATTTATTTATTTATTTATTTATTTCCAGTTTGATTACCGGGGAAGTCCACTGGGCTCTGTGAGCCCATTTTCAGTGGAGACCCGGGGAGAAAAGCTCCATGACAAAGAATACAGATTAAAGTTTAAAAATAGTAACAATTAAGAACAAGTTACAAATATATTAATTCAAAGCAAAGCATAAACAATTTAAATCATTGTGGAAAAACTTTGCTTGTACAGAGTCATTTAACATACATTCATGCATATAGAGTAAGAAGCTATTTACAATATTTGCATAGTTAATGTTTTTGGGAATTACCTTTTAACGGATATAGTAAGTTATATTGTTTGGGCTGCCATGGTGGTGCAGCGGTTAGCGTTGCCGCCTCACAGCAAGAGGTTCTCCAGTTCGATTCTCGGCTGGGGTGCCTTCTGTGCGGAGTCTGCATGTCCTCCCTGTGGTCACGTGGGTTCCCTCCGGGTACTCCAGTTTCCTCCCACATCCCAAAGACATGCTGTAGGTGGACTGGGCACTCTAAATTGGCCCTAGGTGTGAGTGTGTGCATGTGTGTGCCTTCTGTGGAAGGTTGGGTGCTGGGCTGGCAACTCGACACTGTAAAACTCCACTGCCAATCATGAGCGGACAGGTGATCTGCTGTGGTGACCCCTAACCGGGAAAAAGCCGAAAGAAGAAGAAGTAAGTTATATTGTTTAGGAATGCAGGGGGAAAACCTGCTGGGGCTAAGAGCTTAACAAAGAAATTAGGTAGGGTGAAAGCACATACATTTCCGTTTGGAGGACAGGTAGGTGAACAGCTGTGATTTAAAGTTCTCTCTGTTAGGCAGGGTTCTTGGTGTTGAAAGGAGAGAATTCCATTTCCTACCTAGGGAGTAAGAAAGAAGAAGTTGGCCGGCAGGTCTTTTAGGTTTATGGATCATTATTAAGTTTTGGTTTTCTGATCTTAGGGTTCTATTAGGGGTGTAGGGTGGAAGGATGTTTGTCAGAGCTGGGCATTTTGTTGGGTAGAATAGAAGTCTGTGTGCAGTGGTAAGTTGGAGGTAGTCTAGGAGGTTTGGAAGTTCTAGCCAGTTCAGAGATTGGAGGGAGAGGCAGTGATGGGTAGAATTGGTGGCTTTGGTGGCAAATCTGGAGATTTTATTGTAGCAGATTTCAAGTTTAGAGGTGATGGAAGATGTCAGGTTTGTTAGTAGAGGGGCTCCATACAATAGGGAAGGCAGAAGGTAAGTAGTGGCCAGGGTATGCCTAGTGGAGGAGGAGAAGAAGCGATTGTTCCTATATAGCATCCCTAACTTTTGGTGGGTTTTCTTTATGTTTTGTTGAATATGGATGTCGAACCTGAGGTGTTCATCTATTGTAGCACCTAGGAGTTTGGCAAAGGGGACCACTTCGATGGGGGAGTTGGTTAGGCTGAAAACTTGCTGTTACACGGCAATTATTTTATAAACATCACACACCGTTGTCCTCTCAATTGTACAAATGTAGAATTTAAAGTACATTACCACATGTAGCAACATATACAGCACTAATAAATAACTGGTATAACAACAACAAAATAATCTGTGCCTCAATCATGGACTAAAACTAAATGCCAAAAAATGCATTATTGTATCCATTGGGAAATTATCTACCCCAAAGAACTACCATATTGACAATATGCTCCTAAGAGCTGACCCAGTTGTTCAGGATTTGAGAACTTATGTGGATGGTAACCTAACTTTTGACCAACATGTGTCCATTGTTGTAAGAAAGTCCCTCGGTATTGCACAGCATATAAACAAAGGGATTAAGGGATTGTGTTTAGATATAGGGATGTCATTGTCCCCTTTACACAGCCCTCATTAGGCCAGTCATTGAATATAATGACCTGTTTGCCATGTATCTGTCCAGATATTTGTAACAATTCGATTGCCCATGGAGATAACTTGCTAAAAGGATACAAGGTCTAAACAGCATGTCCTACTTACATAGACCGACTCAAAACCCTGTGACTATACTCAGTATCCTACAGACTGCTAAGGGTTGACCTGTGTCTGTCATACAAGGCATCCTCTGACCTATTACTGATGGATTTGCTGCACATCGGTAAGTCAATTGGCATCAGAAATCCTTAGTCTAGGGATCTAATCCTCTTCTGCAATGTCAACAGATTTGGAGGGACAGATATAGCTCACAGAAGATACTGCTGCTCTAAAACAGACACCCCGTCCACATAAAACAAAGTTCATCCCTGTCCATATTCACAGCTAACTTGGATCTATGGATGGGAAATGGAAAATTAACCCCTGAACTTCTCTCTGTACTACTAATTGACAGAGGGAGCTCCTAAATGCTTTATCCCATGCATGGGTCCCCTCAAATTATTGTTGGTATGATCCCAGTTACTCTCATTAAGGGTAATATATAATTATCTACCATGAGATGGGTATGGATAGTCTATTTAGGATTTTTGCTTGAAAATATTTACATAGATATTTTCTACCCCAAATAGCTCCAGAAAAAATTTCCTTAGGTAGATAGCAAATGTTGGGTGTGATAGAGAAGAAACAGGTTATTGGAAACATATTTTCTGGGAGTGCAGTGAGATGGCAGACTTTAAGGATTCCCTGTGGGATGCATTGTCAGAGATGCTGTGTGGCCAGACTGGTGTGATGAGGGAGATGATTTTTCTGAGCTAAGATACAGAATTGTAATTGCCTAGACATGGTAAGGCCTTACTGTCTCTAAATATGGTCACTGCTAAAAAAGCAATTACTAGAAAATGGAAATCAAAATCTAAACCAACTATAATAGAAGTAGTGACTATAGTAACAGAGATAAAACAATTGGAATTGAGATCTTTAGAAAAGGTAGGAGCAAACTACATAGGAAAAAAATGGGAATTGTGGGAACAATACATATGGGGAGGAATGAGGTTTAAAAGAAGGTAGGACTTAAATGAGCTATGTTTGTTTCACTGAAAATGATTGGGCAGATTATAAGTGATGTATATTTGCAACTGGGGGTATGTCATATTGATTTGAGATGTAAAATGCTTGTAATTAGGATTGTGTTGGTGTGGTTTGTTTTCATTTATATAAATGTATGATTGCTTATGTCGTAAGTGATGGTTTGATAAAGATGTTTTTTGATTAAAAAAAGGGGGCAGGAATTGAATAATTTATTAATGTTGCTTAGGTTATATGATATATAGATATAATTTTAACTTGTTAATATAGTTTAATTACTTTTATATAAATGTAAATGTGCCTATAGTGATAATTCAATAAAGGTGTTAAAAAAGGGAAATTGAATTGGCTTAAAATGACCTGCAAGGGCAGCTAGCCTAGTTCTTACCTATGAACCTATATACAGGGAGCTTGTGCGCAAGAGTACCTTTTCATGGTCAGAAGTGAGCATAATACTCAGAAAGTACTGTTTAATAACCCTTAATGATTAAAACTAACTCAATTACAATATAATGTTAGGATGGCACACTCTTGCCAATTATAATGTGCTCAGGTATCCCAGTCGACAGTGCCTTAAAGGACAACTACATGGAAAATGAAAAAAAAAAACATACGTTTTTATCTTGAAGTCCAATCCTGACCTGTCTCCAACTGCAAGACAATATATAGTTATTCATATTTTTTTTTTACCCTGAATGCCATCATGTACTATAAGGGCAAAGCGGTTGAGATTAATTTAACAGTCTCTGCTGTCAGACCTCAGTTCCTTTCAATTAGAATAGGAGTGGTAAGAAGTACTGTTAAGTTTGAGAATCCTTAATAAAATTGTCAGGAATTAGTTGGAAGTGACTCTTACATATGAGCTAAAGAGTCTGTAAAGTGTTCTTGTAGAAAAGTAAAGAACTGAGATAATATGATCTTTTTAACATGCATAATTTTGTGAGTTTTTGATACTGTCTTCCTCCCTCCTTTCTTTACTGAGTCAGCCAGAGTATCATATTTATTGCACTGCAAAGCTCAGCTAATTGTTAAATTTGCTCTCTGTGACTATCAGGCTTCTTCAACTGGACTACAAAAGGCTTAATAGGGTCAAAGCTCCAGGGGAGGAAAATACTGTAGCTGTAAGTGAAATGTACTGTAAAAAAGCTGTGTTTGCATAACCTGAATAGCTTTATTACATTTGTGGCTGTGAAATGACAAAAATAAAGCTATAGATATCTTGCTATTTGTATTTTTCCTGACTACAGACTTTAAAATGTAACAGGCAGGATGATGTAAGAGTAAGAGAAGAAAAATCCTAAAGAAATTATTTTTCATTTATCCTATACTCAGCATGCAATGAGGAAGTTGACTAGGACAGAAATACCACAGAGAGGAGATCACTGCTAAGTCATGTTTATTTATTTATTTGTTTGTTTATTTACTTTTGTTAAATACATGGAAGTATGAGGGGATTATTCTGTAAGAGGAAGAGTCACTCTGAGGAAAGGAAATGTGTGTATTGCATTACCATTTAAAATAAGGGAAAGTATGAGGATTTGACAAAAACTGTGTCAAGTCAGCTGGAGTTGGTGCATCATAAAATGTGATCTAGGATAGCAGGGAAGGGGTAAGAATATGATAAGAAATATGTCAAGCCTGGTAGTGTTAATGCATCTTAAAATATGCTATGGAATAACATAATTTTCCTGTGAAGGCATTAATCATATCTAGCACAGGTACTAGGTATTTTTAAGTAAATTTTGACTAATCCTATGAAGCAATAATGTGCTAGGATTGAATATTTGTTATGGTGTTGTGTTAATGATTTGTTTATGTAATCCTGTTGTTCATGGAAATGGTAGCTGGCAACTGGAACTGCTTTTTACCTTAATACAATATATTGTCAAAACACTCTGGGATTTAATAATGCATAAAGTAAACAAACTTTATTATGTACTCTGGCTCATTAATGTGAACCTAAGTGAGGACATTAACTGGGCCAGCAATCCTTAGAAGGCACCAATTTGCATATTTTATGTAGAAATTTATATATTATTTAGTCTGTCATATATTATTGTGATTAATGTCATTAACATATGCAAAAAGCAAAGAAGTGCATTTTTAACAATAACAGTCAGATTGCTCTAGTAGTGCAGATAGGTGCTTGTTTCTCTTTATTATACATATTCATAAGCCTAATGTATTTGTAAAATAAGGTCAGTGTTACCTCAAGGATCAGGCAATCCTATAACAGCCTAAAGAAAACTGCACAATATGAGCAACTGAAATGGAAAAACACTTGAAATACACCATGCCAGATTTCTATCTCTCTAGGTATCACATTAAAGTGCTGCTAAATATATTACATTATGCTCTGTAAGCACTATAAATTTAATTACTATAGTTCAGCCCCTTCTGGGACAAAGCAAAAGGAAGATTCAAAGTACTGCATTATTACATTTTCATACTGTTAGTGTAAGTGCAGACAGTGGTAGCATGCTTGTATGGGAAAGAGTTGCATTCCTTTTACTGTCTTGAATGAAAAATGTTGCACTTTCGTCTCAGAGGATGTGCCAAAATAAAGTAAATGAGCACCATCATTTCAAATGTTTTTTGGAAGGAGTTTAGGAGCCCTGTTTCAAAAGTTCAGTGCTGTTAGAATTTTCTAGGAAGGAGAAATCTGATAAAAGAAAGCAGAAAAGTAGCAATCAGAAAAAGTATTAATTACTCCATGACATAGATGGATGGAGCCCTGATTGCGACCTAGATGAACTGAATTTGATTAGCAGCTTAGGTGATGTAGGTGATAGGATGTGGGTGGCTCCCAGCAACAGTTCTCCTTCCTCCAGAAGATGAAGATGTTTTCCTCTTTATAGGCATGGTACTCTCCCATGGAGACCAGTGCTTCTAAAGCTATTGGCAAGCTGCCAAACATTAGGTAGCAGGAAAGTGTTGATGACATACTGATGCTTTGTTGCATGTGACATTTTCTACCCCAGTAAGGCCCTCTTCTCTCGGCCACACATATTTTGTCATGACATCATTTGCTAGAGAAGGAGGGCCTGACTTTCTTTCTAGGGATCTGGTGAGATCTTGTCACTGTATATAAGAAAATAATAAAAACACATCACTACAGAAAACGGTTCTCTTTATTATGGCAAACTCAGCTTTTACCTTCTGAGATTTCATCAAAACTGAGATACCTTTCCAGTCCAGTGTAAATATATCATTATTTAGTTACACATGAGCATAGCGTGGATGCTGCTCTCCCCTCTAGTTACTACTATTAGGGTGTCATCCATAATATTGAAGAATAGGAGGCATTCAAGTGCAGGGGAAAAGCTGCTTTAAAGTCTAACACTCCTCCGCAAGTGAATAGAAAAGTTACACACCAACATTCAGTGACACCTGCAATTTACCCCCACTCTCTTTAGGCAATTGTAGCAGCTGTTTCCTCTCCCACACAACATGAGTATTAAGAACATTACCACAGCCAAGACTGTATGTACAGCGGGCATACACTGCTTACCTCTGTTTTTACTGATGTAATCTCCCTCTGTGAGTGCTGCTTTCATGTTTAAGCATCCTTGATCACCCAGGAGTACAACAGCGCAATTGTACTGCTCCCCATTCCACGGAGTTTGTCATATCACTTGTTTACAGTGGTGTTCCTCCATGGTGTACCTCAACTTTTAGTTTCTGTTTCTTAACAGCCACAGGAAATCTCTGCCTTAGGCCATTTGTCTACCATTGTTGGGCTGGGTGTACAGAATCCTTGTCTTTGAGAAGGCCCAAACTGATTGTCTCTCACATTAGTGGGAGGTGTGACTCACAACCCGAAGGCCCCCTTTAATATTCAAGCACTATTTGGCTCTATTTTGGTTTAACTTCTTTCCTCATACCTGATTAAACTAATGTAAACTCTGACCAATACAATAGCTCCCTCTCACTCTACTAGCTTTGTCTGCCTTAGTTCTTTCCATCTGGATGCATAGCTTGGATGTGGCTCTCCTCACTAATTACTACTATTAGGGTAAATATATTATTTAATTACATGCTGAAACTGCTCTAAATATCTGTACTACTGTATTTACAATTTCTGCAGTAAAATGCATAGTCAATGAACATTTAGATCATAACTCTGCACAAAGTATCTGTTATTCTCCATTGTAAACTACATCATTACTGTCTGCTCTAATGTGCTAATTCTCTTAATGTTCATTGAGTTTTGTTCTTTTGTTAACTGTTTTGCTAGAATATAAAAGGGGAGTTAGGTTTACCTTTACTGGGCTAGCTGTGCAGAACCACTAGGCTTGAGAAGGCCCAAACTGATTGTCTCCCACATTAGTGGGAGATGTAGCCTGTTTCACTTACTCTGACACACAATTCCCCTACCACCCCCACAACCAAACATTTAATCCCACCTTTCCCCTCCCACTTTTTAATGACATCACAAATCTGCTTAAAGACACAGTTACACAGAACCATTTCCACACACTCATCCACCCTACACCATCCATCACAATAGTATTACCTGCTTAAAACTATATTTCTCAGTATCCAACCTCATAGAGCATTCATTTAGAGTCCCCATGCTACAATGCTAAAATTTTTTGCAAAAAATTTTATATCATACACAGAAGGCTTAGTAAACTCTATGCCGAAACCGGTATGTGACATGGAAGTTTAATGTGTTATTAATAAATCGATTCTTCACAGCCACTTAGTTGCTGACCTTATTACTTGTTTCTTTCTCTAAACAAAACAAAAATACAACTTCTAGATACTTTCACACATTAGTCACTCACATCTGGCTGGTATCTGACAAAACCTCCAATAAATCCTACGCACAACATGCCACATAACAATAATATACTTATACATAATCTCTCCACAACTACTCACCACACTTATACACATGACTAACTATCAAATTTGCATCTCTCTAAAGAGCAAATCACCCACCAACCCACACTCCCACATACCACTCACAACACCACCCTCCTTTTTCATTTCATCACATATATACCTGCCAAATCCCTAGAACCTCTTTAGTTACAAATATGTAAAAACTAACCTGAAAACAATACATCACATCCTTTTAAACAAATCCAAATCTAAATGTTATTTCCATCTCTATTACCTAGATCAATCAATAGGTGCTTCAACAAAGTATTAGCTTAAGGGTGTGCACACTTGTGCAACCAGCGTATTGTACATTTTTTATTTTTTTATATTTTTTCCCGTAACAGATTTGTTTGTTTTTCAATTGAATTGTACAGGTTATAGGTCACATTAAAGGTGGGAAAAGTTTTGAAAGGATTTATTGTGGTCTCATTTTTTTATATCACAAAAATCTGGCATTTTAACAGGCGTGTGTACACTTTTTATGTCCACGGTAGCTGTACTCACAGAAACCTGGCTAAAACCTCATGTAAAAAACAAGGAAATACTACCTTCAGGTTATAACATTTTCAGACTTGATAGAACAACGAAACAAATGAGGTGGAGGACTAGCAATTATATAGAAAACCTCCCTAGAACTTAGCCTTTACCCATACCCTTTACCCAAATTTAACAATGAAGAATACCTCATAGCACATCTCAAACTTAACAACAGAGAAGCCATCTACATCACTGGACTTTACATCCCACCAGGACAAAATAATAAAACAGCAGAATATCATCTGCACTGGTTATATAACAATATGCCCCATAGAAATATTATAATGAGCGACCTTAACATAAACTGGGATCCTAAAGACACAAACGCCCCATCAATTAATCTGTTGGGTTTCCTCACAAAATATAAAAGATACAAGCAGAATACATAAACACATAAACAAGCAGAATACATAAACACATAAACAAGGAATCTATCTAAGACTTCTTTGAAACAGTCACAAAAGCCATGGACGAGGGGAAGATGGTGCACACTGCCTACTTTGACCTAGCCAAAGCCTTTGACACTATTCTGCACTCGGGCATAATAGATAAACTCTCCCAGCTAGGCATCAGCCCGTATGTTACCAGATGGGTAGCTAACTGGCTAACTGATAGAACCCACTCAGTCAAAATAGGGGAAGCCACCTCTAGTAGTAGACCCATAATGAGAGGTGTACCCCAAGGATCGGTCTTGGGACCTCTTCTGTTTGGGATATACTTTTCTGAGGTGCAAGCCAAAACCAGTGGTCTGTAGGTGACCAAGTTTGCAGAAGACTGCAAGCTGGGCACTGTCTTAAATTCCACTAGTGATGTGAATATCCTCTAACAGGACCTTACCCAAACTAATGACTGGTGCCAGAAGCATGGCCTCAAACTGAATGCCAAGAAATCCAGCATTATCCCCTTTGGGAAAAATGGCATCCCCAATAATTATCACATTACTAACAATGTACTAAGCATGCAATCAGTCCTGAGGGACTTGGGCATCCAGGTTGATAGCAACCTGACTTTTAACCACCACGTTGCCTCCATTGTACGGAAGGGTCTATATTAAATAAGCAAACACTTAAAAAAGTGAACACTTATTCATCGACCCTAGTTCAGTGAACGTTGAAAATGCTGAACACTCGGAAAAAAATCACTGTTCCACAAAAAAAAAAAAAAAAAAAAAAAAATGTAAACAGTATTTAATGTGGGGGGCTTCGCCTGCCACACACCCCTATTAAAATATACTAACTCCGAGATCGCACCAAAGTGAAAGAAATGGCGAACCCCCAAAACCGGCCGAGCAATTTTTTTCCCTGAGAAAAAATTTGCTGTTCCAGGTGTTCGGGATTTTCAGTGTTTGCTGAAATAGGGTCGATGAATCAGCATTCGCTTTTTAAGCATTTGCTGATTCAATATAATCCCGTACAGAAGGCTTTCTACATGGCCCACCTCATAAATAAGGGTATTTCATCCAGGAACAAGGTTGTCATAGCATCCCTGGTCTCTTCCCTTATCAGACCCATTATCAAGTACAACACCCCCTTTGGCATGTACCTTGTCAATCATAAGCAGCAACTGGAGAGACCACAGATGTTCCTGACCAGGAACATTCAGGGCCTCATGCACCTATCATATACAGATAGGTAAAATCCCTGTCCCTCTACTCAGTTTCATACAGACTACTCAGAGGTGACCTGTGTCTGGCATACAGGGCCATCTCAGACCCAGTCTTGTTGGAGTTGCGCATATCCATAAGTCAAACTCCACTCACGCAACCCACATGCAAGGCCTTAACCTGGTCTCTGACATTAATAGAACTGGAGAGATTTGTGTCCCAAAGACTCCCCCTTCTGTGGAATAGACTCTTTCTCCATGTAAAGCAGAGTACCTCTCTAGCCCTCTTTAAGAGGATCCTGGACAGTTGGATGTGAAACAGAAAATACCCCCCCGCGATCCCACCTATGTCTCTGCTGGACATGGGAAACAGGTGCTGACTTTGAGGGAACATGGGCCAAATTCTTGGCAAGGCTTATAAGGGCCTCCTGGTCAATAGCCTAGTATCATCCTATGAATCTATGAACCTATTCTCACAAACAAACCAAACAAATAGCATAAATTCCTCTGGTTGCCTTCCTGACAGTATTAGTGACTGTCTACCAACATATGCTATTAGAAACCATCCCAACATATGCAGACAGGGAGCCTACAAACAGGTGCAAAACATAAAATACTTTAATTGAAGCAACTTCATCTCCACAATAAACCTCTACAGCTGGAATATCCTAGAGACTGCACCACAAGATAATGCTGTAACCCATTTCAATGATACTTTCCTAAACATCTTCAATAGCCACGCCCACTCAGAACTAAGAGAGGCAGGTCAAACCCTGCAGCTTAGTTAACAAAAGACACCAGGCAAATTCCTTTGCAAACAGACAAAACATGGAAAATATGGTCCAAAAACAAAACCCAATCCAAGTACCAATACTTTAGATACTTAAGAAATCTTGAAAAAAAAGTTAATAAGCAACAACAAAACCTCCTACTTCACCAATCTTCAGTCAACACACCTAAACAATCCCAAGCTATTTGGTTCTCCATAAACAGACTACTACACTCTGGCCAAGCAACTACTTCTACACCTTCTACACCAGCAACTAGAAACAACCCAGATGATAAAGCCACACAATTCAATTCCCTCTTTATAAACTCAGTTCTCTCTCTTACTAAGCAAAGCTCTCCCACCATCCTCACCACTCTAGCCTCATCTAATAACAACACTATATCCTTCTCTTTCCAACCAGTCCCACCTAGCACTATAAAAAAATCTACAAAACTCAAACCAGTAACCTTAACCACAGACAATCTACCCACAGACTATGCAAAACTGGTTTCTAAAGCTCTAGCATTCCCTGTTTCTATACTCATTAACTGATCCGTAATAGAAAGCCATGTCCCAGCCATCTGGAAGAAATCTTTCATAAATCTGCTCCACAAAGGTGGAAATTCTACTGATCTAACTAACTATAGACCCATAGCTATAATATTACAGCTATCAAAAATATTAGAAAAATGTATCCACTCCCAGTTCCTCAAATATCTTACCCAAAATAATATTTCCTCCATGATCCAACATGGCTTCCAGACCACTGATAAAGCAACTAATGCTCTTATTAGCTTTACCAATGCTATCTGCCATATTAGAATGGCAACCTAGTATCAGCAGTTTTCTTCTATTTGTCAAAGGTCTTTGACACAGTTTCTTATCAAAAGCTTCTCAATGAATTCTCCTTCCTACTTCTAAATAAATCATCTTTCACCTGGTTTCATAGCTATTTCTCAAATAGACAACAATCAATAAAATGGAAATAAGAATTTTCCACTTTCTTTCCTGTCACAGTTGGAGTCCCACAATGATCAGTGAATGGCCCAATTTTATTTGATATATTTGTAAACAAAATTCCATACTGTCACAAAAAAGCAAATATAGTTTAGTATGCAGATTATGCAGCCCTCATGTGCTCTACCCCAACACTACAAATCCTCCAGGAAAGCACACAAGCCCTTTTCTCATCTGTCAAATCCTGGCTGGGCATAACAGACCTATTCCTAAATGCAAACGAGACTAAACTAATGCTGCTTTTACCAAAACAGTTTAATATTCAAAAACACAATCTCTGTGTTGTCTCATTTAAAAATAAAACATTTAAATTGTATAAGAAGCCAAATTACTTGGAGTACTCATAGATGACAAACTCAAATATGATCAACATATTCTCCAAACTATCAAAAATACACACAAAAAGCTAGGCTGCTTGTATAGAGCAAATCAGTATCTTACAGTTTCCACAAGTAAATCCATATTAGCAACCCACATACTCCCATCTCTACTGCATGCATCACCTATAGTCCATAATCTTAACAATACCCTCAAGTCCAAACGTGATGCGTCCTATAGTAAAATAACCTGATTTGTCACATATTCATCTCATAAAACCCACCACTGCACAGCTCTACAGGACCTAAACTGGATAGAAACCCCAAATCAGCTAACCTACTCTTAGCTCACGGCTGCACAAAAGTGTATCTACAAGTCAGATAGTCAGCCCTCTCTAAAAAGCATATTACTACCATACAGCAACAGTAGAACACTCCACTCCACTAACAAATCTCTTGTAGCTGCAACTAGCTAATAAAAACTTTCCTGAAAACTCCATCTATTCTCACTGTGTTTCAAAACTGTGAAACTCCATCCCATTAGAGTTAAAGCTTACAGAAAGTAACAGATGGTTTAAAAGTCTGCTAAAACACCATCTACAAGGCAATTAGCTCTGCTGTTGCTCTACACTCAGATAATTTCTGATCCTGAAGAACACAGAAGCTGCAATACCTCTGACAAAACAATAGCTGCTCTATACTAAATTTCCATATGGTGATTATTACACTTTCCCCTTCTATTCAATACTGTAAACATTAAACTGATTATATTTAAGTACCTGCTCCTACTTAATCTTTATTCTGCCTCATCGTACCACTAGGACTGGTTGTAGCATTTTGGGGGCCCCCTAGACACTTCCAGTCTGAGTATCACCCTGTCACTGTCACCCATCCTAAGCAACCTTGTAATTCATGCTGCAAACTTTCAGGAGTAGTACATACAGACTGAATTGTAGCTACAGTGTTGTTACATTAGAAATTACCTATGTACCACACTATGTGTTGGTCTATATCAGAGGGACATTCAAAGTTACTGGCATTTAGTTAGAGCTGGACTTGGGTGAAATGGCAGCCTAGGCAATGCCCACTGTTTTATCCCCCCACTCCCACATCCTCCGGTGCTCCCCTCTGCCCCCCTCAATCTTGGGCTCCCCATACAATGCACATTATTTTTTTCTTCCTTTTCTCACATTTTGCCTTACTCTTCAGCTTTTTTTCAAGAAGCCATAACTTTCTATATTCTCTGAAGTGCATTTTAAAGTTTTTTTTCTTTTTACATAATCTTTTCATCCAATAATGGCTTGAACTGCAATTACGAATAAGGAAAGAAATTCAGTGCTGCTGTTCAGCTTTAGTTTTTTTCTTTCAAGGAAGACATAAGTTATGCTCAAGGCTTAATGTTCAAAGCTGACAAAAGAGTAGCTCACAATAAACTAGCAAGCCAATTACTGTGAGGATACACACTCAGGTCTTATCTGGGAATATGCCTGCCTCCCTGACCTCACCCCCCAAAAAGCAGACAGTCACTGCATATGCAGCCCTATGGGGTTAGAGTGGGATGAAAGTAAAGGTTCAATGTGCCACAGTCATGCATTTTAACTGATTGCTCACATACACAGACAAATAATGCTTCATTACTCCTCATCCCTAACCCCAACCCCCAGATGCAGCCACCTATAGCACATGCACACACACACACACACACACACACACACACACACACACACACACACACACACACACACACACACACACACACACACACACAAACACACACACACACACATTTGAGCAGAGCAAGTTTTAGAATGGGTGCGAATGAGTGCAGAGGCCATTATCAGTTTTATTCTAACAGGGTCATATCACAGCCTTGTTATTTTTTCTCTTCATTTTTCCCCAACCAGTAACAGCTTTTGTGGGGCCCCACACAGTCGGGGATGATTATCCATTTATGCAAACTAAGGAGTGGGGGTCATCACACTCACAGAAGATCTAAGTGTCTGAATGTGCTGTGATATTTTGTATGCCTTAGTTTTGAAATATAATTACTTGTTGGCTGGATTTTGTACTGGTAATCAGAAGAATAATGTATGTGTCCCAGCATTGTTGGGTATGTGCACATAAAAATCGGTGATATTTTTAAATACACACAGACAGACACATGCATAAGACATAGCAATAACAGTTTTATACTTATTTCAATAAATAGCAATACATTGTGTAACAATAGTACTGCCATACCAGATCAGTGAACGTTGTTAAGCAGTCATCATACAGCAGCAGGGGAAAAGTCACTTTTATTTGCATCACTTTACTTTTTGTGCAAAAACTCATAAAACAAGTTAACATTCCATGCGACTGAAATTGTACTAGTCTTTTTGCAAAAGTTTCAACTGTGCAATATATCTACCTATGCAATACTAAGTGCTGCTAATAGTTACGGATGCAAAAATATGATAATGTCTAGTATCATGTCAAATGTGCAAATGTTTTTCTTATTATATATGTTATATGTATTGTCTGCACATAGTGCTCAAAGCAATGACATTTTGTTTAGCGTGAACTGAGGTATGGGTCTAAATGACAATAAAGTTTACTTTGATATTGGCACTGAGGTTCATAGGTTCATACTAGGCTATCTGCCCTAGGGCATTTATAAGCCTAGCCAGAGTGTGTGTTTGGCTTTCGTCACCCATTTTCAATTAATTTTGCTAAGCCCTTTTTCGAGGTTAGTATACTGTGCCTCTGTCTAACAGTGACACAGAAGTGATACCCAGGGTAAACCTACGATCTCCCATCCACTCATCAAGATTCCTCTTGAAGAGAGTCAATGAGGGACTCTGCCTAACCTGGACTGGGATTTTATTCCAGAGTGAAGGGAGCCTCTGGGTTATGAATCTGTCCCTCCAGCATGTCCTATTTATTTCAGTGCTGAGGTTCAAGACTCTCGAGCGCGTAGCTCAATGGGATTTGGATTTTCTAAGGTGCAGCATGTTCATTAATTCCAGGTTGGACATGGCTTTATATGTCAGGCACAGATCGCCTCTGAGCAGGCGGTATGCCACTGAGTAGAGCTGGAGTTTCTTTAACCGGGCAGCATATGGCATCTGTTTGAGCCCTTTGATCCTCTTGGTGAGGTACTTTTGGGGTCTTTCCAGTTGCTGCAGGTGTTTGGTAAGGTACATCCCAAAAGGGGCATTGTACTCAATTATGGGCCTGATGAGGGATGAGTAAAGAGGCATGATGACCTCCCCTGATCTAGATGTGAATCCCTTCATGATTAGGTGGGCTATATAAAATGTTTTTCTAACCACTTTGGCCACGTGGTTGTCAAATGAGAGATTGCTTTCAACTTGGGTCCCCAGGTCCCTAATTACTTCTTCTGTACTTAATGGATTACTACCTATGTGGTAATTTGTGGGCACTTTGTTTTTGCCAAAGGGGATGACTATACACATTTTGGCATTTAGCTTGAGGCCATGGCTCTGGCACCAGTTGTCTGTTTCTATGAGGCCCTTTTGGAGGATGCTTGTGTTGGCTGGAGAGTCGATTATGGTGCCCAGTTTGTAGTCATCTGCGAACTTGGTCAGCCACAGTCCTTCCGTGTTGGCCTGTACCTCAGAGAAATATAAACCGAACAAGAGAGGTCCCAGGACTGAGCCTTGTGGGATGCCACTTGTAACTGGTTTGGAGTCTGACATGGCTCCAGCAATTCTAACCATGTGTGTTCTGTCCTTGAGCCAGTTTGCAACCCATCTAGTGACTTAGGGGTTTATATTTAAGCTGGTGAGCTTATTTATAATGCCCGAGTGGGGTATTGTATCGAAGGCTTTTGCGAGGTCCAGGTAGGCTGTGTGGACCATCTTCCCCTCGTCAATGGCCTTGGTGACTTTCAAAGAAATCGACCAGGTTTAAGAGGCAGGATCTGCCCTTAACAAAGCCAAACTGGGTAGGATCCAGTGTCTGTAGGTCCCCGATATCTTTATTTATGAGGTCCATGATGATCCTTTCCATAGCTTTGCAGACCAATCTAGTCAGGCTTATGGGGCGATAGTTTCCAGGATCCGTTGAGGCACCACCTTTGTGGAGAGAGACCACTGTTGCTGTACGCCACTCTTTGGGTACATATCCTGTAGTAAGGCTGAGATTGATCAGTAGTTTTATGTTTGGGTTTAGCTCTTCTTGGAGTTCATGTAGGACGCAGCCCGGGACACCGTCTTGTCCCATTGATGCTGTGTTTTTTGCTTTGGAGAGGGTGGCTCTTACCTGAGCATCTGAGATGTCAGGGAGGCAGCACTTTGCTGGGATAGATATTTGCCCTTTTGGTGGGGGGGGAGTTTGCGCTGAACCTGTCAGCTAGGATGTTGGCAATGTCTGTGGGTTTGGTGTATTTTTTGTCATTTCGGACTAATTCTGAGCATATATGGGAATTCCCACCCAGGTTCCTAACATAACTAAAGAAAGCCTTTTGATTATCCTTAGTGTCCTGTGCAATTTTTCTCTCGAAGCTGGCCTTAGACGATTTTATGAGTGCCCGTAGTTTTTTGCTAATACTGATAAGAGATGCCTTCCCTTTTTGGGATTTTGCTCTATCATGTAGTAGCTTCCTCCTTCTATTGTATAGTTTGTTTATGGCTGGGGTCCACCAGACAGGACGTCTGCCTTTGAAGGATTGGGTCTTGGTTTTATTTGGGATTGCATGATCCATGCATTCCTGAAGGTGTTCATAGAATGCGGAGTAATACATAGAATGAGGAGTAATACATACCTGTCACTGTCCCTGGCTTTACAAACCTTCCCTGATTTTGCTCTATCCTTCATAAAAAGTTTGATTTGCTGTTAAATCATTGATGATTACAGAGTCAATAAATCAGAGCTTTATACTTATTGTCCAAAAATGCATATTGATGCAAAAGGTGTTATTCTATTAACTTTTTAGGTGAATTTGAGTAATATTTAAAACATGTTCCTGATTATGATCCTTTATTCTGCTATTATCTTTGACACTGCAAAGAATTCAGCAAATATGATGAGAGTTATAGAATCTGGTGTTCTGCCAGTATTTATAAAACTCCCTGAAAGAGGAAAATCATCCCTAAAGACTGGGAGCATCAGCTTCTCGAATAATCTAATGTGTGCACTGAGATCGGTCACTCTGGGTTGCCGATCTATCTAGTGCTTTCCTCTTTCGTGTTCATTATCAGCTTTGTCCTAACAGGGTGAGATCAGAGCCCTGTTCAGGTAAAAGAGCATAATCATGAAATCAGAACATTTTTTTTCACCTCATTTTTCCACAACCAGTGGCAGGTTTTGTGGGAATGATTGGGGGCCCCCACCTGCAGCCACGGGTATTGCAGGTACCCTAAAGCTGGCTATGTTTAGTTTTAGTGGACAAAATGGCAACCAGCAAGATTTAACTAAACACTATGTATGTGGTAAAATATTTAATGGAATTATGAAGCCTGTTACATGATAAAATGCTGTTACTATAACCAGAGCTATTTTTGAATTTTAAAAGAGATATAAATAAGTGTTGCTATTACCTACCTGGTTTATTAAGTATAAAAATTGTATTAGTTTTTGCAGGTTTGACAAATATGTTAAAAATATCAAGTTAAGATAACTTGCTGTGGTTGGGAGCCCTGCAGGAACAGAGGGCCCCCAGCGACCGCAGGGTTCGCTGGTGCCTAAAGCCGGCTATGCGTACCACTACTTACCAATTTCAACCCAAATGTCAGTCTTTGTACCCCATTGTTTTTCTTTGCATTTCTGTCTGCTACAACATTATACAAATGTACAGGCAATTTTTTTTATTTCCTGCTATTCTCTAGTCACAAATTGTATTATACAAGGATAGCATTAATAATCTTCTTCTTCTTCTTCTTCCGGCTTTTCCCGGTTAGGGGTCGCCACAGCGGATCACCTTGTCCGCACATTGAATGGCAGTGGAGTTTTACGGTGTCGAGTTGCCAGCCCGGCACCCAACCTTCCACAGAAGGCACACTCACACGCACACCTAGGGCCAATTTAGAGTGTCCAATCCACCTGCAGCATGTCTTTGGGATGTGGGAGGAAACCGGAGCACCCGGAGGAAACCCACGCGACCACAGGGAGGACATGCAGACTCCGCACAGAAGGCACCCCAGCTGAGGATCGAACCAGAGAACCTCTTGCTGTGAGGCGGCAATGCTAACCACTGCACCACCGTGGCCGCCCTGATAGCATTAATAATCTACTACACTTAATTATGTATGCAAAAACGTATATGTAACTAAGATGAAAATATAATGTATGTTGCCTATATATGTGAGTATTGGAGCTTTTCTCCCTGGGCCTCTATTGAAAAATGGAATCTAACCCAGTCTGACTTTTCTGGTCAACAAAGACAAAAATAAATAAATAAATAAATACATGATTATTAATAATCAATAAAATATAAACAAAATATTACAAATTACAAAGCCATTTCTTTAAGAAACATTAAACCTTTATACAAATATATTTACTTAATTTTATGATAATTTAAAACACATTTAATATTTAAATAATCACTGACATTGGATGTGTGGGGGTGCTTAATGAAAGTGTAATTCAATGGCTTCCAGATTATTGCCTGTATCACCTATCGTGGCTGCTTCTTAAATTAATACATGTTACTGAATGCTTATGTGACAATAGGAGGTACTGCCAGCACAGCTAGCTGGAATTTTGTAAATAATTATATGTCATTTGTGAATATCAAACAAATTTATACAAGATGCTTGTGTTACAAATGCATTAGAACTGTATGCCATGTGTATATCAAACTGATTTATACAGATGTTTGTGTTGAAAAGGTATTTGTAAAGTGCTTGTGCTTGAAATGTATCCACAGTATGCCCTACTGGACAAAACAGAAATGTCCATACAATATTGCAACTGTTTGAATGTATATGTTTTAACAGTAGAAACTGCAGGGTTAACCTCAGTCCAGCAACCTTTAGCAAAATATCTGAAATTAAATCACTTTATAGGCTTAGCCATAAAGATACTGTTAAATCACTTTATAGGCTAGGCCATAAAGATACTATCTCTCAGGTTTCAATGAAGCCAGAGACACAAAGTCTGTATGAGGTAGCGTTCGGTATTGTCTTTGGGATGAACTAATTACTAGTCTGCAAACATGGAGGTATGAAATTGTTTTATGACTTCCAGCACCTGCCAGAGATCTGAGTAAAAGCCCTTGTGTGTGTGCTTTTACAGGTAGGGCCTAAATCCTGACAGCTTCCAGCAATGGGGTGTTTGCATGGGAACTAAAAGTCAGATGACCAGGGGTGATGTCATGCTGCAAGCTATCTCAGAGGTAATATTTTAGATATTATTTTGAGAAGTCTTGGGCCTGACAACAACAAAAAGGACCATTCAACACATCATCTGCCTTGCTCTATTAATTAAGTTATTAGGGAATAGTAACTCTCTTAGATCCAGTCAGGAACATAGTGAAACTTAGTTTAGATACGGTTTTTCTTTATTTGTATGAGCCTGTCCTTCAATGTTATTTTAAATATTTCCTGTGTTTTGAACTTTGATGTCACTGTGAATATATACTTAGTAGTTTCTTGTTATTTTACTATTTATTATTAAATATATTTAAACCTTTTATTGTGGCTGATCTTTGTAGAGATATATACGTTTTGAGAGTACTTGTATATTTATTTGATGACACTGCATGGGCCACTCCTAACAGCCTTGGTATTGGTCAAACTACCATAATTTCACTCAGTATATTTGGTACCCTTGAAAGAGCCTTAAAGTAGCTGGCAGGAGATTCTGGTGGCAGTCATAACTACCTTATAGTCTGGACAGAAGGGGGCATAGCTAGTAAATCTGTGCCAGCCTTTCCCAAGTGTGTGTGTGTGTGTGTGTGTGTGTGTGTGTGTGTGTGTGTGTGTGTGTGTGTGTGTGTGTGTGTGTGTGCATGTGTGTGTGTGTGTATGTGTGTGTATAAATCAAATCTCCAAGATTGTGTGTGTCAGCTACTTGAGTAGGGCCACAAAGCACTGGTTGGACAGAGAGGGTGCTGGAGGTCTTGGCTTGGACATTCAGCTGAAATCTCAACTCTATAGCTGTGCTAGTGGGGAGTCTTACTGGGGATTTGGAGAAAGAGGGAGAAACCAGCCCCAGACTGACTGTGTTCCCTGTGTGCTCTTAAGGGAAATTGTGCTTGATTGTGCTTCATGCAGAGAGCTGCATCTGGAGGTTCTGTGTGTGTAGCTGTTATCCTCCCAGTGAATGTCCCCCCACTGGTGCCAATGGTAAGGATTAAGGCACCTTGATTACTGGCCCAGAGGTGGAGGGTCATCACAGATTATACACATCATTTTTTTTGTTTGTTTTTGTACTTGATGTCATAAGAATGTTGACTTTTTTCTCAAGTTCATATATTAATGAGGTTAATGTCGAGCATAAGGTTCATAGGTAATTACTAGGCAATCAGTCTGCAGATTAGCACATGTCAAGGCAATAACCAGACAATGACTAAGGGTGAGCATCCTACCCTGCATCTTGTGTCTGTGAGGTAAATGCTTTAACCATTACGCCAACCCCCAACCCCCATACCAGGGCCACAGAACATATCCTTGTGACTGTTGTATGTGGTGCCAGTTTATTAATGAGGAATCTATTTTGATAATGGAAAATTCAATCACCAGTTTTGATACCAATCGTAGGTGAACTTATAATTTTATTTATTTATTTTATTTATTTATTTGCAGTTGGTTTACCAGGATAGTCCACTGGGCCAAAAGAACCCGTTTTCAATGGAGTCCTGGGGAGAAAAGCTCCAAAACTAAATAGGTTACAATAGGTTGTTCTTAATAGTTGCACAAATTATACTCTTATACAAAGGTTAAAGATACAGAAAAATAATTTGCAAGTAAATACGTAATGGATAATACAGACTAAAAGGAATTTAGCATGAAAATATTGAGAAATAATATCATATTCGGAAGCAAACACTTACAGGGTGTGGCTTAGAGCATTATTTCCAATTATCATAGGGATAGTAATATGTAAGAGTTAGGGGTGAATAACAAGGAGAGTTGCAGGAGGAAACCGAGGAAGGAAGATGGAATTTGCAAGAGTAAGTTATGTGTGGTGGGAGCAAGAGCATTCCCACTGGGATACAAGATGTGAATGAAGAGATCTTTTAAAAATAATATGGTTGTGGGTGGTTATAACAGTTCAGGAATAGTATTGTGTTTTACGTATGCTACCTGTAGTGATTTTTAGGTTGAAAAAGATAACTGATTATGAGGAAAAAGAGAACATGTTTATACCATCAAGTCCAACAATAAGAATGAAACTTTAAGCAGGCATTCATAAATTTGAATTCATTTTAAGAAATGTTTCTTCTTATTTGCTGACCCTCTCTTATGACTTTTAAGGACCATTTCTATGATTTTTAATTTTCAAATGTTGGGAGGTATGATGCATTTATCATATATGCAGATCAGATACAAATAATGTCTTTGTCTGTTAAATGGGAACCAGTAGTACAAATGTGCTCTTCATGAGTAAAGCACCGTGCTATGCTTCTGTAAGATACCAGAATATAATCATCTATAGAGTTGTGTCAGTGTTGATGCACTAAGTCAGTTGCCCATTACAGGAAAAAATGCAGACTTGCACAGCAGTGAATAAATTGAACACTGGAGTTTCAAAAATAATAACATTGCTATTAACTCATAATTATTTACTAAAATGTTGGCTTCTAATAGCCATGACAAAATGTTTAAGTTGTATCTTTCATATTTATCTTTCTCATTTGAAGTGTTCTACAGTCTGCATGTAGATGACTTGAAAATGGGAAAACTGATTACATGTGTTACAGATAGGGCACGTATGCAAAGAACTTGACCAATTTGGCTATTTGGGCACAGGAGATAAATTTACTGATAAATACATCAAAAACTAAGCATATGAGATTTATGAAACACAGACTGAAGGGTGAAACTACAGAGGGATAAAACTGATCAGCCACATCTTGAAATTATGGGAAAGTACTGAAAGCTAGGTTAAGAAGGGAGGTGATGATTAGCGAGCAGCAGTACGGTTTCATGCTGGGAAAGAGCACTACAGATGCAATGTTTGCTCTGAGAGTGTTGATGGAAAATTTAGAGAAGGTCAGAAGGAGTTGCATTGTGTCTTTGTGGACTTGGAGAAAGTATATGATAGGGTGCCTAGTGAGGAATTGTGGTATTGTATGAGGAAGTCAGGAGTGGCAGAGAAGTATGTAAAATTGGTACTGGATATGTATGAGGGTAGTGTGACAGTAGTGAAGTCTGCAGTGGGAGTGACCGATCCATTTAAGGTGGAGGTGGGATTACATCAAGGATCAGCTCTGAGCCCCTTCTTATTTGCAATGGTGATAGACAGGTTGACAAAAGAGATCAGACAGGAGGCTCCATGGACTATGATGTTTGCCGATGACATTTTGATCTGTAGTGAGAGTAGGGACCAGGTTGACGAGACCCTGGAGAGGTGGAGATATGCTCTAAAGAGGAAAGGAATGAAGGTCAGGTACTAAGACAGAATATGTGTGTGTGAATGAGAGGGAGGATAGAGGAATGGTGAGGATGCAGGGAGTAGAGTTGGCGAAGGTGGATGAGTTTAAGTAATTGGGAACAACAATTCAGAGTAATGGTGAGTGTGGAAGAGAGGTGAAGAAGAGAGTACAGGCAGGGTGGAATGGGTGGAGAAGAGTGTCAGGAGTGATTTGTGACAGACGGGTACCAGTAAGAGTGAAAGGGAAGGTCTACAAGAGGGTAGTGAGACCAGCTATGTTGTATGGGTTGGAGACAGTGGCATTGACAAAAAGGCAGGAGTCAGAGCTGGACGTGGCAGAGTTAAAGATGTTAAGATTTGCACTGGGTGTGACAAGGATGGACAGGATTAAGAATCAGTATATTAGAGGGACAGCTCAGGTTGGACACTTTGGAGACAAAGTCAGAGAGGCGAGATTGCATTGGTTTGGATATGTGCTGAGGAGGGATGATGGGTATTTTGGGAAAAGGATGCTAAGGATGGAGCTGCCAGGTAAGAGGAAAAGAAGAAGGCCTAAGATAAGGTTTATGGATGTGGTGAGAGAGGACATGCAGGTGGTTGGTGTGACAGAGCAATATGCAGAGGACAGGAAGCAATGGAAACAGATGATCCGCTGTGGTGACCCCTAATGGGAACAGCCGAAAGAGGAGAAGAGACTGAAGGGTGAATATTTAATACAGCACGTTATGATTGAAAGTGTAGGTTTCATTTAAGGAAATAGATATATGGGTAAATCCAGCTTTGAGTTTTTGTAATCATATCAACCAATTGGTTAATGAAAGCTATAAAGCTGTCGGCTACATAGAAAGATTCATAATGTCTATGAAATCAGAAATGCTGAATCTTTGTAAGTTAAACCCAAATGAGTATGGAATTATCTGGAAACCTTATAAGAAAACAACCATAAGTAAGTTAGAAAGCCTACAGTGGAAATATACCAAGGGCATCTACTGATATGAAAATTTAAGTTATTAAAAAAGATTAAAATATTTGAACGTGTACAGTGCCTCATATAGATATCTAAGAGGATCCTTATTCAGGTAAATATATAAGTATATATATATATATATATATATATATATATATATATAGCATTTAAAGAATGTTGGGGTTATCAAACTGTAGTGGAGAATCATCAAACAGCCTATGTAGAAGACTATATAGGAATGAGAGACATACTAATTTGTTCTCTGAGACAGTAGTAGATGCATGGAATAGACTACTAAATTATATTAATGCAAACACTAGTTTAGATATTTTTAAAAACAATTTGAGCACTTATTATGGGTGCGACTGTTTTGGTTTATTGGCAAGCTACACGGGCATTATTGACTATGCCCAAAGTTTTTGTATTTGTATGTAAGACAAGTTTAAGCCATTATATTTCAGGAAACTGTACTTGAGTATGAGACATGAGTAACGATGTGGGTCTAGAATCATGGTTCCACTGCAAAGTCTTTCTATAATACTAAAAACATTGCATCAAGTTCATCTAGATAGACCCAGAATGAAAGGTTTAAGTAGCTAATATACATGATGGACTAGCACAGATCAGGATGTGGACAAAGAAGTAAAACTATATGATGAATGTAAAGCAAATACTTAATTGCCAGTAAATACACATTTAAACTCCTGCAAATAGCCTTAATAGTAATGGTTTTAGACTGCATATGGCTTTTGCTGGCTCACTCTTTGGGAAAGCAATGTTTAAGTATGTATGATATATGCTTTCATGATATATAACATGCTTCTGTTTGATAAAGGAACTTGTTTCACTAGCTTGGAAGTTGCCATCTTTAAGAAAGGACATTGTATTTGCCATTTAAATTCCACTTCATTTTATGTTTCAAACAATATCCTGGCAAAGATTGCTATACAGTCTGTGAATGAAGGGATGAAGAAGATGAAAGATGAGACTATGAAAATAAAGTTATATTAGTTCCCTTTCGGCTGCTGAGTTGCCCCCTCAAGGGATACCGAGTTTGCCTGAAAGAAAGATTTGTGTTTTGAAGATTGAAATGTATATCTTTCTTTGGTTCCAACAGCTTTGAAAGCAAAAATAAGAAGAATGCAGTAGACTCACATGCTGACTTCACACAAAATCAAAAAATTCATAAGTTTTGTACCTGAGGATGTAGGTCTGTTTTGTATACTGTAGTCATAGGTCATGCCTCATCTTTGAGGAGGCAAATCAAGCAAAACAGAACAAGAGCTACATAGTCTGTGTAGTCCATGAGCTGTCATAAAATGGAAAATTCATAGGACTAGAGATGAGGTCCTCATATGCCTGTTAACAAAGATGTCTGATATACCTGTGCAGGTTATGGTTAACAAACTTATATTTGTGCCTGAAGCAACAAAAATCATCCAGCATCACTTCCTGCCACCCCATTTAGATACTCTTGTCGGTGAAGAGCTTATCCTGTCTTACCTACAAGACTTTGTAAGATGACAACAAAGCATTTCTCCTGGAAAAAGCAAGAAAGTACTCTGGTTTCAGTAAAAGGCTCATACCTTCCTAACTAGAAAAAAATGACACTAAAGACTTGAAATAATTAACTCTAGCTGTACTGCATATATTTGTTCTGCTAGGGAAAATGAATATCATTCTAAGAGGTCACAATATCTGCCACTGTATAAAGTATTACTGTAATAAAATGATAGTCTAACATGGAATTTTTAACATAAGAAGGGAAATAATTGATAATTCCATGTTTTCAAATTTATTTATTTGTTATATAATAATTTATTTATTTGTTAAAACAATACTTATTCGAGAGAGCTTGCTGAGATTATTTTCATCATGTACTTGTTTACCAGAAACTTTGATGCAAGGTGATCTGCTAGCTGGTGCTGGTGCCTGTCATGGAGCTTGCATTACTTATTAATTCCGTTCTGCCTTTTTTCAGCTGTCACATACAGAGTGATGAAAAGAAGACCTGGATATGAATTAGATAACCTTAGACCCTTGAAGAGACAACTCAGGAAGGTGGAAGTGAATGGCTAATGCAATCTCACAAAACCTGGTGGATGTGGTATGACACTCTGCGGTTACTGACTCTGAGTATCACACCGGATTCACCTGCAGCACCTGGGCCATGATGGACTTGTGAATGCTACGCCGGTCCAGCTGTAGTATGACTCATGGATGCACAGCAGTGCTTGTTAGGCTGATTTAACAGAAATGCATGTGAACTGCCGCATGGTACAGAGATTAGGGCATATAACAAAAGCTCCCAGTCAGTGTTGTGTTGGTATTTTATATAGTGCTCTGTATAAAATAATTATATTGCACTGGTTTTGTGGTAAGATAGTTAAAGAAAGACTACAAAGTCAGTGTTAATTTCCCCCAAAATTTAATGCTACCACTGCCATACGTAAGACTTATAACTTACAGGACATTAAAATAATCATTACTCATAGTGTTCAGGCACTGCAAGTCCTGTGTGAAAATATTTAGTCTTTATCATAAGGAATGCCAAAAAGAAAAAAAATATTAAATAAAGAGAAAGTGTTACTTATATGAAGGAAATTCAAGTGACTGCCTGAAAAGTATGACCTTTATGTTCCCGTGTCCTTGTAAGTAGATAACAGAAAACTGACCTGAATCAGCTTATGTGGCTCAGCTGTAAGATACCTACCCAATTCAGGTCCAAGCAAGACACGGTTTGCTTTTATTTACTGCATGGGGAAAGGACTATTGTCAAATGAGATGTTGCAAGGCCTTGTGGGTAAACAGCAGCATTCGCTGGTGAAAGCTACATAAGGTTCTGTATTAAAATTCTGAAAAGTTGAGTCTGTAGTACAAGGTACTTAATAATGACGTTTTCAAACTGTATTACATAGTGTGAATGATACATTACACTTTAAGGTTTTAGAAATATCTAGGTAAAATAAAACTGGAGGTTTATCAAAGCAACAGAGATTTGTGAGAACTGTTTCAAATGAAAGATATCAGGATTTTACTTAAGTAATTTACTAAAGGTGGAACAGTGTGAAAGATGTAACACAGAGAATTCTTTATATGCTGTAGTGAGCCTAACAATTTGTGTTCTAGAGGGGGTGTGGCCAAGATGGTGAGCAGTTAACAGCGCTATTTTTAGCTCTGCTTCATTTTAACATCTCTGACAAGATTTTTACTAAAAAATGCAAATGGAACATTTCAAAACTTGATGGATTTATAGTTGAACATCTGTGGAAAGATTTACTACAAAAATAACAAGTATGGAACTGCCAAGAATAGTAGAAATAACTAATTGTCTCAGAATGAGCCACTCTGCACCCAGTGTACAGGACAGTACTATGAGAAAAGACATACAGGCTATACTGAATAGCATTAGTAGTAAGTTATCTGTAAAGAGGGATAAATTAGAAAGCAAAATGGACAATTTTAAAGAGGAATGTAAAAAACAAGCTGAAGTGCTGAGTGAATCTCTTAAACAACAATCATCACAAATCTCGAGCACAGAAGAGGCAATGTCTGATTTTGATGGAAGAGTACTTGAAAATGAGAAAAACACTGAATTTCTTCTGAAACAAAACAACTTCTTCCATGAATAAAATAGAAGACTTAGAGAATAGATTAAAAAGGAATAACATCAGGATTTATGGGATTCCTGAAAAAGAAGAGGGGAGACAGTATGATACAATTCCTTAATACCTGGCTGCCTAAAACTTTGAACTTACATGAAGCTTTTTCCTTTGGCATCAAAAGAACAAATAGATCCTTTTCTAACTCATCTTTAAAAAAACACCTTCACCAAGGTCACTGATCGTGAGAGTTTTCTGAAGTCAAGATAAGGATTTAGTCTTAAAAGCTGCATGGACTAATTATCCAGTCAAAATGAAAGAAAATACTATAAGATTTGAGAATGACTGCTCAATATTAGTGATGCCAAAGAGAAAAGCATGCATGCCACATGTTAAAAGCTTAAAGAAAAACAATATTAAAGCACAAATCTTGTTTCCAGCAAAAATAAGGATTTGCCTTCCAGAAGGAAAGAAGATATTTAACACCTTGGAAGATGTAATGGACTTTATACAGAAAAATAAAATCTTAGAAAAAAACCCCAGAAGAAATGGACTATAATCTATCAACTTCTTTGATGAGAAATGCAACAAGAGATGGTTGGTTAATAATAGACAAAAACAGTAAAAAGCTGAAGGACAGATGAAAATCAAAGTATTTCATGGTTATGAATTCTTACTAATTTAAAGAAGTGCTTGAATACTTATGAACACGTGCTGAATATTACTTTTTACAAGGTAAATCATTAATTTCTTTCTTTCCCTACTTCCAATCGTTACTAGTCCCCTTTTTTACACGTTAGAGTTTGATTCTTTTAGCTATATAAGAAATTAAAGCCACTTATTTTCATTTAGAGTTTAAAAGGTTAAACAATTCATTTTATTAAAAGTTAAACGTTATTATGATGAAATATATCTTAGGTGGCACACTTTCTGATATTTTTTACCCAGTCTTCTGTATGCAGCCCCAGTCCTTACAAACCTTCAGTCGTCTATTCTCAGCAAACTAAAACAAACCTATAATAAAATAGCTAAATTTGTGACTAAGCTCCCCTATAAAGCACACCACTGCCTTGCCCTTAAATCTTGAATTCCCAAAGCAACTTCTCCTTCCACAACTGCACATAATACACTTGATTCTTTTTAACCCCACTTCCTGCCCCTCTATCTCTAATATTGTATCACAATATAACTCCCAACATCAACTCTGTTCATCAGACAAACAGCTTCTAGACATCTACAAACCATCAAAAAATATTGGCAATCCATCATATACATACTCAGTAGCTCACTCCTGGAACTCCCTTCCTCATAATATAAGAAGTATCCCCCATAAGTCTCAATTCAAACATGCCCTGAAGCACTACCTATAGAACACCTGGTCTTGTCCCTGCCTAGCACCAACCTGATCCTACTTACCTTCTTCTCACCATCCTTCTTCTTCCTCTCTTCTTGCCCTTCTTCATAGCAAAACATACTGACTCCCACTACTTGTAAATAATATAGTCTTCTTCTACTTTGCATGGAAACTATCATGTTGGCACTGTGTGTGTGTATATATATATATATATATATATATATATATATATATATATATATATATATATATATATTATATATATATACACATATTTACTCAAAAACGTGTACAAAACTAATGTTATTTTTTGTTGTATAATTGGGATGTAATTTCTTTCTTGAATGATTGTATTTGGAGCTTTTCTCCTCCAGTCTCTACTGAAAATTGGCCATTGGCTCAGTTGGACCAACCCAGTTAACAAATGACAATACATAAATAAATACATTTTGTAATGGTGGAGTAATGTACTATTAAATATAGTACAAGGTGCAACAAATGACACGAAAGATGCATATTAAGTTACATTCTGGCTTTTTAAAATGGGCCAGTAGTTTGCTATTGATAGCATACTCGACATGCAATATTACCCAGAAAAAACATGTTCTCTTATAAACAAAGTATAAAAAATATAGCTTTTTACATATATAAAAGTTACTATTGGAGTTACATCAAATAATTACAGTAACATTCACAATTTTACAATGTTAAACCTGGATCACACATAACTGTCATTCTTTTAATGCAAGTTTATATGCTATGTTTCCTTTAAAAAATGACAGTCTGCTTTATATTAAACATCTTATACAAATACTGCTTGCTTAATAATTAAATGTTATTTTTATTTTATTATTTATTAACATGTGTTTACAGGGAAAGTCCAACTCGGAATGAGCCAATTTGCAGCAGAGGCCTGGGGAGAAATGTGCCAGATGCATGTCTTTTCTAATTATATATTTCTATGAATGCAATGGCTTTTTAGTGATTGGGATACTTTCTGATCTTTTTTGTTGGTTTTCTGGTGGTTTGGAGGGTTTGAGGAATTGATGTGTGGTGTGCAGGTGGCTTGGATTTACTTGCAAGCATTTTTGTGTGAATTGTAACTGATGGACTATTCGTTTTCAAGCCCTTATCATGAAAACCAGCTTGAAACAACTTAGAGTCATGGGCACTTTTGTGATGTTGAGGGAGTTCTGAAATTTCTAAGAACTGTCCAGGTTACTTCTTCCTGTCTAAAAGTAAATAATCGTAATATTTTGAATCATATGCTAAGATGCTAAGATGTCAAAGAATACAAGTTAGATAATAAGCAAAAGACAGTGAATTACATTCTAAGCCACTGTCAGTTATTACATACATCTGAATACACCCAGGAAAGTTATGCCATGTTATAAACAAAGTATAAAAATATAGTTTCTTACATATATGTTATTATTGGAATGTTATCAAATAATTATTGTAACATTGCCACTTTTACAAGTTAAACTTGGATCACGCATTACTGTCATTCTTTTAATGCAAGTTTATATGCTGTCTCCTTTAAAAAATGACAATTTGCTTTATATTAAACATCTCATACAAACAATGCTTTCTGAATCATTAAATGTTATTTCTTTAAATACAATAGCTTTTTAATGGTTAACATACTTTAAAATGTGTTTGTTGTTTTTCTTAGTGGTTTATAAGTGTTTGAGGGATTGATGTACAATGTAGAGGTGGTTTAGATTCATTTGTGAATGTTTTTGTGTGAATTGTGCCTGAAAAACTATTCATTTCCAAGCCCTTGTCATGAGGACTATCTTGAAGCAGCTTAATTAAAATCATGAGCACTTTTGTGATCCTGCAGGAGTTCTGAAAATCCTATGAATTGTCCAGGTTACTTCTTCCTGTCTAAAAGTAAATAATCATAATATTTTAAAGTATATGCTAAGATGTCAATGAATACAAGTTAGATAATAAACAAAACACAGTGCATTGCATTCTAAACCACTGCAGTATACCAAAAGGATAGTTTATATACTAGCCTATAGAATGGCACATGATAAAAAAGTAAGATTGAATTTCTCTGTTGTCTCTTTTTAATGAAAACAAAACTTAGTATCTCAGAACAATTTATTATGGAAAGCTTGAATCTTAAAAGGGAAGATTTTCAGATGTTTGTTCAGTTACAATTGCAACATTTAAGGAAGAAATAGGACTGATTTTAACAGTAGTTCTAGATTAAAGAGTATCAAATATATAACGTTAAATAGAAACATTTTATTACATGATATGCTACACTAGGATTATAGCTAAAATATAAAACCCAAGAATATAATACAAGACATAGTATACAAACAGAAATAAAAAGAGATCACAATAAGTAAAGTAAATATGTATATAGTTAAAGAATACAAATATGTGTACAAGGGTGGGATATTGGCATAGTGGTTAGGGTGTTCACCTTATAAGCACAGAGTGCAGGGTTTGATTCTCACATGAGGTAATTGGCTCATTCATAATAACTCACTGATGGATGTTTTTAGGATGATGCATACCAAAAATATGAGACACATTAATATGAATCAGAAGCATGAGCTAGTCTGAGAGTTTGAGAGGTAGCTTGTTCTTCTTTTTCAGCAAACTGGCAGTATGTTATTCAATGGTAGAATGTTTTAGGGTTATATCATTAGGTAAGCTTTTATTTGTTTTAAAAGTTTTGTCCACAGCTGAAGAGTTCATTCTGTTATATATAATGTAAATAATATGTTCTGTACATAAATGTGATTTCATTATACCTGGGCTTCTTTCTCTCTTATATAAATGTCTGATTTTAAATGCATATCTATTAATATTAATGGACTGAATAATCCAGTAAAGAGGGGGAGTCTGTTCAAATACTTTCAATTACATAAAGCTCAAATACTATTTCTACAGGAAACACATTTACTTAATAAAGATGTAAATATACTTTCAGGAAAGAATTATTTGGTTTTTAGCAGGTTCTGGCTTTTGAACTAAAAGAAGAGCCACCCTGATTTTATGGAAGAACTCACCAGTAATGCCTGAAGTAAAAGATACCTTTTGATAAAAATGGTATATTAAGCATTGCTATAATTGAGTGGTGCACAAAACTATATACATTAGTGAACTCTTATTGGATTCCAGGGGGTTAGAGCTGAAGATGCAAAAAATACTTAGACACTATACCCTATTACATGAAAGGTGAAGTCATAATGGCTGGTGATTTTAATTGTATTTTATCAAAGATTCCACTGCAGATAGAAAGCTGAGAATCACATCTTCAGCCAAACACTTAACATATTTTTTAAATCTAATGAATTTAAATGATATATATGAGCTAAGGAAAACAAACTCACTTCAATTTACCCATTATTCATACAGATATGGAACGCAAACAAATTTTGTCTCAAATAATCTGTTATCGCATGTCAGAGAAGTTCCAATGATTTCATGTCTATTAAAAGGCCATAATGCTATAATCTTTAATATTATTTTAAAAACTGACAATTTAATACATCACAGGAGATGACCAGAGTACATTATTAAAATAAAATGATTCAAGGATTGGTATGTTAAAGAGATCAAATATTTCCTAGCAATAAACATGAATGGTGAAGTATCTGACAGTGTCCTGTGGGATTCACTAAAGCCTTGCTTAAATGGAAGAGTTATAAGCTGGAAAATTAGTAAAACAAGAGAATGGGACAAAGAACTGAAGACAGTACAGGCCAAAATAGACACACTAAAGTTAAAGCTAAAATTAAATGACATTATCAGTCAGTCTAAAATTAAAAATTTAAATATATTTTAAATATAAAATATGTTGAAATTCTAAATCATAAAGTTTCAATAAACCTAGAAAAACAAGTTCAGGTATATTTACTAAACCATTTAAGCTTGCATAAACCTGCTCTTAGATCAAAGAAAATGAATAAACTAAATCATATCAAAGAAAAATAAAAAAGAAAGAAGAACTGATATTAATGGTATTCTTGAGGGCTTTAAAATATTTTATGAAAATATAAATGAGAATGCAAATAACCTAGATAATGATGATATAGCTGAAACTTTTCTAAGGGAAAATATAAATAATAAAATAACAACTGAACAAATTAAATAAATCGATAGACCATTCACTTTAACAGAAATAAAAGATCAAATAAAAAAGTAAAAAAATAATAAGGCACTGGGTTTATTTGTTCTTATACCAGAACTATATACAACACTACTGGATGATGCAGTTAAGATATTAGATAAGGTCTATAGAGAATGATGAAGTCTCCCATCATGGAAATATTCCTTTATATCACATATTTTAAGACAAGATAAGGATCCTACAAAGTGTTCATCATACAGACCCATTTTACTTTTAAATGTGGACTATAAGATGTTCATGTCCATTTTAGCTAATAGAATTAATTTACTTATACCTAAACTAATTAACAATGAACAAACTGTACTTAATTTCAATAGACAAGTGCAGGATAATATAATAAGAATGCATACATTAATAGACTATGCAAATAAAAATAAAAAATAACTTTCTATCATTCGTCTCAATTTAGATAAGGCTTTTTGACTCAGTTAATTGGTCGTACCTACTTACAACACTTAAAGTGTATAATTTCTCACCTCAGATAATTGCATTAATTTCTGAGTTATACAATAATTATTGTACTTATGTTAAAATAGGTTCTTTCTTTCTAATACCTTTAAATTACAAAAAGGCACAAAACAACACTGTCCATTATTACCTTTATTTTTTCCATTAGCTATGGGACCCTTTGCTAATAGTATTAGATCCAATAAGAATATTAATGGTATCAAAATAAAAGAAGATATTGAACTAAAGATTCAACTCTTTCCTGATAATATTTTCCTAACTATAGGAAATATAGAAAATTCATTAGAACTTGTAATTACTTCTGAGTCAGTTTGAAGAAATCTCAAACTCAAGATTTAATCATAATAAAACAAGTACATTATTAATTAATAAAAAATAATCATACAAAAGGATTCTAACTTCAATTGGAATAGCAATCAAATAAAATACATTGCTATACCCATTATAGTAAAGAAATTATGCAAACACACTTTAAATAGGTTGTTGATAAAATTTTAAGTTTAGTCACAAAGAGGAACAAATTCATCTTTACCATGGAAGAACAGTTAATGCTTATTAAGATGGTAATTCTCACTAAAATATTGTCTTACAATATTTAGTACTATATTCACCAAAAAAGTGATGAAGAAGATAAATAATATTCTACTTAATTTTTTGGCATCCTAATAAAAGAAGTGTTTCCTTTCACTGGCACAGAAAATGTTGGAATGATGGTGCAATAGAATTCCCTGATATTCAATTGTATGTTACTTCAACAATTGTAAATGTTATAGTGTTATAGATAAATGCATCTTATGATTCAAAATGGAAACAGATATATCAATAAATATTATTAGTAAATAATAAATATATCACAATCAGTCATAAAAAATAGTCACTAATAGTTTTATCTGGTTATTAAAAGATTTTTGCATAAATAGAATTACACACTCTTCTCAAATTCACTATTTAAATAACATAATTTCCTCTTTCAAAAAGTTCACATATTCTAACCACTGTATTAAAGACTTAATATGCTCTATGTTTCCAACTGCATATACAAATGACTGCTTAGAAACTCATAACTTTAACAAAATGTTAGTATTGAAACAACAAAGTAACTTAATTTATTGTCATCAATTCTTACATTGTACTGATATATATATATATATATATATATATATATATATATGTGTGTATATATATATATATATATATATATATATATATATATATATATATATATATATATATACACACACACACACACACACACACACACACACACACACACACACACACACACACACATATTTAGAGACTTTGTGAACACAGAGATAAATAAGATGTTTAGCCTAGATCAGAAATTGATTCCAGTAATTATTGGAATTCTTAATAAATATCAATAATAATCCAAAGAAAAATAAATCATATTTGTCACAAATTCATAAATTATTTGTTAGATTTCACATATTTGGACAATTTCTATTGGAAATATTGCTCAAAAATTAATAATGAAAACTTCTCTGAAGAATACAAGAAAATAATATTAAAATCTATAGATAAATTCTTCATTATGTTGGAAAATTTTTACTTGGAAATCCTTACACAGAGCGTTTGTCAATCCTGCCAAAGCTACAATTATGTAAAAATCAAATAGAATTAAATGCTGGATATGCTATTCTGAGATAATAGCTGATTGGATACATATGGTATATAAATGAGAAGTCAGCTCCCCTTTTTGGAAAGAAACTTGTAATGTCATTCAAGCTATGTGGTTAAATAGGTGTAATATTTCTAAATGCTCCAATTCCTGAGATAATCCCAAAAACCCAAGGGGCTCTTCTTTGATATATTCTTGCTATAGCCAGAAAAATAATTATTAAAAATTGGAAAAGTAAAGTTACCCCCTCTAGTATTGAATTTATTAGCATGGCAAAATTGTTTGCAGCAGTGAGAATTGCATACTATAAAGATGAGAACATCTAATATTACATAGTTATATAAATCTTGGCTTAAACTTAAAGACTTGCTTGGAAAATATTAATAGTTGTTAATATGTATAACATTGATGTACTGATCAACTGTGGACTTATGTAAATAGTTATTTGTTTGTTTTATAATTGATTTATCTGTCATTTTACAACCAAATTAAAAAAATAAATTTGTGATGTTATGTAGTCCAATCTCACCTACATCCTTACTCGTGGGTTCGGAGCCGAATATCGGCTCCGACTCGGCCAAACTTTTCTAGCTTGAAGTCTTCTATTGGCTGGGCTAAGAAGTTATCCCATGCTGCGCTGCTCCATATACCCAGATCTCGTTTGCTGCTCGTGTAGCTCGGATGTGGTCTCGCTCTTGGCTGTGGCTAAGTTCTTTTTTTCATCTTCTTCTTGAGAGAATTTGTTACAAACAAAAGCTATTTTAATAGCTATTTCTATTTGGTGTTTTTTGGGTATAATCTGTAGTGTGATTGTTTTTTGTGGTATCCCACTAGCTGTTCCAACGGGCTAGGCAAGTTTCAGTTAGAGGACCTAGTCTGTCCCCTTACTCGTCCCTGTGTTTGTTTTCTGCTATCTAAAACCATTTGAATTAGAGGTTTTAGTGTCTGTCTTCCTTGTTCTGTATGCGAGTTGGGTCTAAAACTTAGTTAGAGGTTTTTAGCCCTAGTCGTCTTAGTGTGTGTCCCTTCTGAGGAAGGCCCCTCCGGGCTTATCGGTGCCGACATCAGCTCCAATCCCATCAGCGCCGTCCACGGGATTTGGTACTCGGGATTCTTCAGTCGGGCCCAAGGGGGACACCTCGGGACACCTTTCCGTTCCTAGTCTCCCACTCGGTGCCTCGGCTCATGGAACCCCGACTCCTGTCATGGTCTCAGAGGCTGGCCGGTCCTCGGACTCAGGGGGGCCAGCCTTTGAGGCCATGCAGAGTGCGCTGGCCATATCTTCAGCCACATCATGCGGGTCGGTCATTCTGTCCTCTACCACTCCGGTGAGAGCCTCTGATCATCACCTATCTGTAGACAGCGGAGCCACAAGGCCTAGGGTTACCCCCATGAGTGGTCCCCAAGTTTCTGAGGGCCCCTCACAGCTTTTGCTTGAGGAGCCCCCTAGAAAGAAAACATGCAAGAGGAAGCACATAGACTCCCAGGATGAGTCTCTCACCTCAGATACTGACCTCGAGGAATTGGAGGGGTCCCCCAAGTCATCCTCTGATGATGTTTCTTTCTCCGACATCCTGGAGATATTGAAACAAAGAGGTGACTGGCTGTGCAAAGCCCCCTCCGAGGAGGACCCGGTCTTCCTGAAGGCCTTTGGTGCTCAGCCCTCTGCCTCCTGGGTGTCCCCACCCTTCATTGAGCTCCTGGATTTAATTTGTCAGAGGGTGTGGGAGAACCCTGATTCTGTGGAACCAATACCCTGGAGACGCAATAAATTTCTGTCTGCTCCCACGGGTAAGGAGTTTTTGTCCAAAGGAATCCCTGTGGATGCCATGGTGGTGTCAGCTGCCACTCAGAAGGAATTATCCGAGACTTCTTCCTCCATCCATCCTCCTAATAAGGAGTCTAGGACCATGGACCAGTATGGGAAGCGTACCCTCTCGTCAACCTTTACCTTACGGTCGCTGAACTACCTGTCTCATTTTAATCGGCTCCAGAGAGATCTCCTCAAGTAGTTAGGAGATACTCTCACAGGTAACGTTCCTGAGGTGGTGGCCCAGATGGTTAACACCCAGGTGTCTACCCTCAATTCCGTCATTAACTCCTCCATGCGGCTCATTTCATATACAGCCGAGTGAGCGAGTAGGGCAGCAAGCTCAGGAGTTGCCCTTAGGAGGCAAGCCTGGATGTACCTTTGTCATTTCACAGAGGCCTTCAAGTCTTCTTTCACTGATGCTCCCTTTGATTTTATTTATTTTATTTATTTATTTAAATTTGTTGACCGGGAGTGTCCGACTGGATGTAGGTCCATTTTCAGCGGAGGCCCGGGGAGAAAAGCTCCACAGTTAAAATAAACAGACAGTAGTTACATTGGATTACATAGCGATTAACAATTTAACATAGCAATTACTTACAGCATATTTATAGATGAAGAACATAATACATCAGTAGACAACTAGAATCTTTATCTGTGAAGTACATAACAGATATTAACAAATGTTACAATGAGAAGTTCCTGCTATATATTAAGTACTAGGCTTATGAGCATCTGAGCTTGCTATAATCAAGGTAGTTAGTGGAGTGGAAAAAAAGGTAGTGGTTGGATGGGGTGGATGATATTAGAGTGGGAGTTGCAAGGGCATAGCCAGCATGTTTTTAGGTCTGCTTTTAGTAATGTTTTGAAGTGGTTCTTCTTTGTTCGGAACCAAGGTGAAAGACACCCTCACCAGGTGCGAGCAAGAGGGAAAGACTCTGACTGCTCTAGGGGTCCATTTTTCCTTTCCCTCTAGGGCTTACCCCAAGGCCCAGAGGGTCGGGAAGATGTGGTTCAAAAAATCACACAGGTTTTTTCCCAGTGCACAAGGTGAGCCCCCCTCCAGAGGCAGAGGAGGGGGAGGTTATTCAGGGAGATGCCACCTTAGAGGCAGAGGGGGGCCCCCGCAATTCGGGAGACCTCGATTCCTTTTGTGGCTCTCCCTACCATCGTTCCTGATGGGATGCCTGACTGTGCATTTCCGGAGCCAGTCGGGGGTCGAATATCGTTATACCCGGAAGCCTGGCAAAGCATCACCCAGGACCGATGGGTATTACGAATAATTTCCGGAGGTTATGTCATCCCCTTTTCGTCAGATCCCCCTCCAATCAGAAAACTCCCAGATGTTCCACCCAGTCAAAGGGATCACGCAGCTTCAGAGGTTTCAAAGCTGCTAGAAAAAGGAGTCATCCAGCATGTCCCCTCAGACCAGATCGGATTAGGGACTTACTCAAGATTCTTTTTGGTGCCAAAAAGAACAGGGGACCCGAGACCCATATTAGATCTCAGCCAACTGAACAACTATGTGCAAAAGTCCACGTTCCGTATGGTCACACTACACTCAATTCCCCCATTGTTGGGAAAAGAAGTATGGATGTGCTCCATCGACCGCAAGGATGCTTACTACCATATCAAAATGGACAGTGCATCCAGGAATCACCTACGCTTCCGGCTGGGAGCCAGTCATTTTCAGTTTTCAGCCCTGCCCTTTGGTCTCACCACAGCCCCCAGGGTGTTCACCAAGTGTATGGCGGTGGTGACAACTCACTTGAGACGTCAAGGATTCCAATTGTTTCCATATCTGGATGACTGGCTCCTCACCACCCCCACCAGGCATCCACTAATCCAAACCAGGGACACTACTGTCACTCTCTGTCAGCAGTTGGGCATAACACTGAACTGGGAAAAATCTGCCTTGTTGCCCTCGCAGCGTGTCATTTTTATAGGTGCAGAGCTAGACATTGTTCAAATGCGAGCCTTTCTACTGTAGGAAAGAATCAGAGTCTTACAGCAACAGGTGCACACCTTGCTACCCCTAAGGAAAGCGAAGGCAAGATGGGTTCTCCAACTCCTGGAGACTATGGCAGCAACAATTATGTTAGTCCCTCTAGTGAGATTGCACATGAGGCTCCTTCAATGGCTCCTCTTTGCTCAATGGTCTCTCCAGAGACTTCCACTTTCCCATCCTATTTTGCTCACGGACAGATGCAAACAGGATCTCAGTTGGTGGCTTTGCACCAACAAGCTGGACAGGGGAAAACCCTTCGTTCCACCACCCCCGGTTGCCACAGTGACCACGGACACCTCCCAGATGGGGTGCAGGGGCATTATCTTAGCAGGACAGTCCAAGGCACGTGGCAAGATCACGAGATACATCTGCATATCAATGTCCTAGAGATGACAGCGGTGCTACTTGTGTTGCAGGCACTTCAGAGCTTTCTACCTCTCGGGACTATTGCAATACACTCAGACAATATGTCAGTGGTGTGGCATCTGAACAAGCAGGAAGGAACCAGATCATACCCCCTGTGCAGAGAGGCCATGCAAGTGTGGCAGTGGGCAGTATCTTCCCAACGGTTTCTGGTGGCAACGCACATTCTGTGGAAGCCCAACATGATAGCAGACAGGCTAAGCAGAGGTATTCTGATGCCTTACGAGTGGTCCCTGAATCATCTAGTTGCAGAATGAATCTTCAGCAGGTGGGGTCAGCCTTGCTGCGACCTTTTTGCCAGCCCCCTCAATGCCAAATGCAGCAGCTACTTCACGCTGATCCCCCCACAGGGGGAGTCACCCGGGGACACTCTAGTCCACAATTGGCCCTCCGGTCTGCTTTATGCTTTCCCTCCATTTCCCTTGATATCAAAAGTGATTCAGAAAGGGCAATCCTTGGGAAGCAGAATGATTCTAATTGCTCCACACTGGCCTCGTCAAGTTTGGTTCCCCTTTCTCCATCCCTACATTGTGGACACACCTTGGACTCTGGACCCACAACCAGACTTACTGACACACATGTCGGGACAGTTCCACCCCTCTCTGAGGACCCTCCAGTTGACAGCCTGGCTACTCCACTTCTGTCATTAGTTAGGCTTCATCACTTTTCACCTGAGGTAGTTCATATTTTATCTTCTTCTCATAAGCCCTCTACTAGGAAGATTTATTCCAGCAAATGGAAGAGGTTTTCTATTTGGGCTCATACCCAAGGAATTGACCCTTACACAGCTCCAATTGCTTCCGTCTTGGAGTTTTTGTCTGTGCTTTTACAGCAGGGCTCAGTGTCCGCTACCATTAAAGTTCAATTGGCAGCGATTTCTAATTTTCATGTTGCTAATGAGCCTAGTCTGATGGCTCACAGACTCTGTAAGGCTTTCCTGAAGGGCACTCTGTTACTCTGTCCTCCTGTCTCAGAACCGATCATGCCCTGGGATCTAAATTTTGTCCTGCAAGCCCTTACTTCACCACCCTTTGAGCCTGCAGCTACCTGTGACTTAAAATTCTTGACCTGGAAAACTGCCTTTTTAATAGCCATCACATCAGCCAGACGCGTTTCAGAAATTCAATCTCTTTCTATCAAACCTCCGTACTTGATCTTTCATAAGGACAGGGTTTCTCTTAGATCAAACCCTTCTTTTCTTCCTAAAGTAGTGTCCATATCTAATCTTAATCAATCTATTGAGTTGCCAGTGTTTTATCCCCATTTTTCAAACAAGGCAGAATTTAAATTTCATCAGTTGGATGTACACAGACAGTTACGTTTCTATCTGCAAAGAACCAAAGATCTCCGAAAATCTGATCAGCTGTTTGTCTCCTTTTTGGAAAACAAAATTGTGTCACCTGTCTCCAAAATCACCCTATCCAGATGGATATCAAATTGCATCTCTTTCACTTATTCCTCAGGGGGTAAAGACCTACAGTTTCCAGTCAAGGCTCACTCTACTTGGGTTGTATCTACATCTACAGCTTATCAGGCCAGATTGTCTATGGATGATATTTGTGCTGCAGCTACCTGGGCATCTCCTCACACCTTTGTTACTCATTACAAGCTGGACGTGGCATCTAGGGGCAGGTCTTCCTTTGGTTCCACAGTACTCAGGAGTATCTTCCTCTGAGTCGCTCAGGATGTAGGTGCTGGGGACGCTGTCCCACAGGTAAGAATGTAGGCGAGATTGGACTGTATAACATCAAGAAGTTATGTACTCACCATAATGTTCGATGTATGTAGTCCATCTCACCTCACATTCTTACTTACCCTCCCACCTTCCCCCTTCCTGGAGGATCTGGAGGTTAGGTCTGATTTTTAGAGCTCCGTTCACCTTTAGTTTATTCCTCTTTAGTTGGATGTTGTTATGCTTGGGGTATGAGTGTGGTGTTCGTAGCAAACTACATCTGGGGATATGGAGCAGTGCAGCATGGGATACCTTCTTAACCCAGCCAACAGAAGACTTTGAGCTAGAAAAGTTTGGCCGAGTCGGAGCCGATATTCGGTTCCGAACCCACAGGTAAGAATGTGAGGTGAGATGGACTTCATACATCGAACGTTATCGTGAGTACATAACTTCTTGCTACAAAATGTGTGATAAAGTTGTACATCTGGGTGCCTTTGTACAAATGATTATTTGCATATGTGTGTGTGTGTGTGTGTGTGTGTGTGTGTGTCTGTGTTCACTTGTGCATGCATATGTGAAACTGACTATGAAATGCATGTTTCCATAATGTGAAACTGTTGCAATAGGCTATGTCTTTTCCCCAAACATGTGACACACAAGTTGATTCTATCAAGCAGGAGCAATGTAGCATTCTTTGTTCCCACAAAATCCTTAATGTTGCATTTATTTATTTATTTTTTATTTTAGTTAAATGTCATTTTACTAAGACTAATTTACAGGTATCCATTTCACTGAAGCACTTTATTGATTGCTCTGCTGCAAAATATGATTTTGATAAATGGAGCCTCTTTGAGTTTACTCTTGCCTTTTTGGTCCAATGATTGCTAAAATGTGGTTACATGTCACACTACCAAGACAATAAGCAGCCTGTAACATGAGTGTTTGTGCAGTGATGTTAAATAATTTGTTTATTATTTATTTATTCACAAATTCATTATTCATTCATTCATTCATTCATTCATTCATTCATTCATTCATACTACTAGTAATTACTGGTTAGGACTTGCAACAAAAAACAGCCTTCAAAGATCAACATATTTGTTATACGCTGACAACTTTAAATGTTACATGAAGAAATTCCATGATACCTTATTTCTAATTTCTACTGTTAATATGTTTTACAAGTAAGACGTTTTGCTATCTATTCATGTTTTCCTACCTTTGGTGGTCATGTGTGGAACATCAATATTAAAATCTAGACTTTGACTTTATCTTGTCAGAAAACATATTCCCACATCATGCTGTAAATAAACTTCTCTACCACCCTTCTGGTTATAAATGCAGTATCCAATAATATCTGTTTATTTCAGAGACTAGATGTTTATTCAGTAAATTTCTGCCAGTCTTGAAGAGTTACAAGCTGGTATATTAGTAAAACAAGAGAATGGGACAAAGAATTGAATACACTACAGGCCAAAATATCCTTTTGATACACCTTGTAATATATATTTGGACTCTTTCAACTCCCTGTAATATTTCACAGAAATCATCATTACTGAGTATTTAAAAACATCACATACTATACCTTCGGAATAAGTTCTTTGTGATCTCTTGGAACCTATGGAGGACAGCAGGTGGATCTGGCCACTCAATGCTTTTCCCGTAATCAGGCATGTTGCGCACATTCTGGAAACGCTGCAGTACCTCCAGAAAATATGATTTATTTTTGTATTGCTTGTAGCAAGCCATGATGGTGTAAACTGCATGCATTCGCCTGTAACGTTTCCTTGCAATAGCCCCTCTCCAAACCTACAAAGATACAAATTATTCAAAAAGTCATCAAGTGGATCTTTATGTTTCACAGCTGTGTATGTACTTGTTGACAAGTGGCAGTTTTTAAATATTATTTTTCAAAAATTAATAACTGATATAACAGACTAAAACATATCACCAGCTTGTCAATCTACCTGTCTACCAAGAAGGAACTGAATAAGTTTGGAATATGAGATTCCATGCTGTGTCTAACATCACCCCAACTGTTAATTTTTTTTAATTTACCTTACAAAATATTTTATGTAACTCTTAAAGACACCTCAGTATATTTAGAAAAGAAGGTAAAGTTCAAAACATATATCTGACCTAGCATACTAGTTTTGAGTTGCACATGGCAAGATTTGATCTGACATATTTCAGCCTTAACTGTAATATTCCAGCCAGACCCACTACAATATAGCTGACAAAACCTTACATCACCCAGACCAAGTGACAGCATGCTGACAGAACAAGAACATTTCTGTAAATGAGTAATAACCTTCACAGGTATACAAGTAAATTACAAACACACTCTGACATGGATGGAGTCGGTCTTCATTGAATGATGTTACTTATTATACCATGACCCCCCCAAAACGTGCACGCTGATTGGCCAGCGTGCCCGTTGTAAATCGAGTTATACTAATGGAAAAAGGTCCGGTCGCCCGGACTTTTTTCCATTAGTATAACTCTTTTTTTTTAAACACTGTCTCGCTATGTTAAATGGGTTTAACATAGCGAGACAGCTTTAAAATAAGCAACGGAGATCTCCGTTGCTTATTTTAAAGCTGTCTCCCCCTGTTAAACCCATTTAACATAGCGGCAGTGTTAAAGCAACGGAGAAAGCAAGATCTCCGTTGCTTTTTAGTCTCGCTATGTTAAATGAGTTTAACATGGCGAGACAGTTTAAAATAAGCAACGGAGATGTCCGTTGCTTATTTTAAACTGTCTCGCTATGTTAAACTCATTTAACATAGAGACATTCAAAAAAGCAACGAGATCTTGTTTTCTCCGTTGCTTGCTCAACTCTGATGTACTGCGCAGGCGCAGTACATCAGAACTACGCGGATGCCAGACATCTGCGGAAGGGCAGTAAACAGGCATTATACTATGCCATTATTTAAGAAAAGTAACAGTTTCTTTTCTTAAATAATGTCATGGTATAATAGCAATAACCCACTTCTGGGTGTGGGTAATGCTAAAATTACCCACGGTTGGCTTTGTTTGGTCCTCGGGCCGCCTCGGGACCAAACCACGCCAACCGTGGGTAAATTTAGCATTACCCACACCCAGGCGTGGGTTATTGCTATAATAATTCCCACTACTGGAGGTAGATAATGAAGTGAGGCAATGGGGCATGTATGAGGGAATGAATCCCAACAGGATACTCAGGAATGAATTTTCACTTCTGACATCAAACTTGAAGCAGATGTATCTGTGGATACCTATGCATTGTATGATATCTGCCAATGTCATTTTGTTATATATTCAGCTAGCCAGAGAGTGTGTTATTGCTGTTGTCTCTGCAAACTTATCAGTAAATGGGTAAGTTTTTACAGCACACCTATAGGATGTCTGTTGTTGCTCCCACTTGTAGCTTGCAAGTCATAATCCTATTCCTCATTAACAATTAGTTTACCTTTCTATACCATCTCATCTCTTGCTGTTACTTTTTTAAACTTACTCCTTCATACTTTCACCTTCCTACTGCACAGCTGAATTTTGCTGGGTTGTACAAGGTTATACTGAATACAGCTGCATGGCAACAGATTGTATGAGGGAAGGGATATTTGTTATATAGTACACAATAACAAGTTATACATATGTAGTGATATTTGTTACATAGTGCATGACAGCAAGTTATGTGAGGAAAGGAATATTTGATGAATAGTGCATGACAGCAGGTTGAATGAGGGTAGGGATATTTGTTGTATAGTGCACAACACGATTATGCAAGTGTAGTAATATTTGTTATACAGTGCATGACAGCAAGTTATGTGAGGAAAGGAATATTTGATGAATAGTGCATGACAGCAGATTGTATGAGGGGAAGGGATTATTTGTTGTATAGTGCACAACACGATTATGCAAGTGTAGCAATATTTGTTATACAGTGCATGACAGCAGGTTATGTGAGGGAAGAAATGTTTGTTGCATAGTGCATGACAGCAGGTTGAATGAGGGTAGGGATATTTGTTGTATAGTGCACAACAGGTTATGCAAGTGTAGTGATATTTGTTACACAGTGCGTTACAGCAGGTTATGTGAGGGAAGGAATATTTGTTGAATAGTACATGACAACAGGTTGTATGAGAGGAAAGGATATTTGTGATATAGTACTGTGCAACAGATTGTACAAAGGGAAGGGATATTTGTGATATAGCACAGTGCAGCAGATTGTACAAAGGGAATGGATATTTGTGATATAGCACAGTGCAGCAGATTGTACAAAGGGAATGGATATTTGTGATATAGCACAGTGCAGCAGATTGTATGAGGGAAGGGATATTTGTGATATAGTACAGTGCAGCAGATTGTACAAAGGGAAGGGATATTTGTTGCATAGCCTGATATTTTAGTAACTAGGTTATGGACTGCCCATCATTGCCACAGTATCAGAGAAAACATAAGCACCCTACAATCATCTCCTGTAAAATATGTTGCTTCATCATTAACTCATCTTATGAAGAACACCACTGCAAAACTGTTCTTAAAGCTTAACAGCTATCTTAAAGCCAAAGATCTGATATCCCAATGGCCTCTTTTGCTCTACAAATCCCTCACTCCTGAGTCATTTGCAACTTTAGCAAACAAAATCTTTCCTAAAGCCTCTTCATACAACTTAAGACATTTATCAGAATCCATCCTGATCTGGTCACACCTGCAACTAACTACACTGCACCAATCATGCTTTTTCCACACTAGACCCTAAACTCTGGAAATCACTAAAAACTACCTAAGAGAACTGAATTTAGAAAACACCTACATGCATTAGCTTTTTGCCAGCACCGCCAATGTCATCACATGACTTAAACCTCACTATCTTTCCTATCTCTATATACTCCTTCACTTCCACCAATTCATACTGATAGTTTCAGTAAACCTTTACTCAGCCCCTAATCCTCCTTACCTCCCCATCTATTTCTTTCTCCTTTTCTCCTTTACTATTCAACTAATAGCTTTACTGATTGATTTATTGATCTAGCTAATTAATTTGGGATTGTTGTCACAATGCTGACTGCACAAATAACCAAAAACAGAAATATCACATTGAAAACACTGACGCTGAAGGACACTATAGTGTTGACATTGCCGCTTGCCCAAGATTGTGGTACAGTGGGCAGTAGGGTTTTGCCCTTTCCCCACTGCAGTGCGATCTCAGAGTTAGTATTTATAATTAGTAAGGGGTGCGGGGGGATGTAGCCAGACTTGCCCCCTGCAAAAATATGTTGTCTGGTTCCGTTTTTGTTTCTGATGTTTTGATGTTTTGGTTGTCAACTATTTTGACATAGAGCCAATAAGCTGGCCTGAAACAACAGACTCAAACAGAATCCAAAGTGACAACATATACATTACTTGTTCTTTTATCCACTTTGCTTGACACTTGCCTTTCAATTTCACATAAATCTCAAAGTTTGTATAGATATTCATCTCTTTATATCTGTATTACACTGTATACTATATTTTCTTTATATTGGAATATTCTCTCCCAGGTTGTGTCTGTAAATGGCCCATTGAAATCAATGCATTACCCTTGATAAACAAATGTAAAATAAAATAAAAATGCTTCCATGTATTTCAAAGGAGGCTTCGATCAGACCATTTCTTAAGAATTCTACTTCTGAACCACGTGTCATGGAAAGTTATTTCCCTATTTCTAATCAATTGTTTAGAGAAATTAAGAGTGCAAACATCTTGCTGCTATTCTTGTTGCTTGCCGATTCTTTGATGTTACTGAGTCCATGTTCTGTGCTCACCGCTGCATTCAGGTTGATTTAAGCCAAGTTAATAATGACTTTTAGCAGCAGAAGCTCAGAGCTGTTATTGTATACTGGCACTTTCCTATCCTTCCACTACATTGACATGGTTGATCATCTGATTCATTGGAAGCACTAGAAACCCTATTGTGAAATCTGTGATAGAGTTTGTGAGTGGTTTGCCTCTATCATCGTAGGTTGCACACTAGTGGGGTCTCTGGTGTTAATTCTTTCTTTGCCTGCCCTTTAGTTGTGGGGTCTCACAGGTCTCTGTGGGGGTCCTATCCTTTCCACTGTCTATGTGCTACCACTTAGTGATTTAGGTTGATGAAGAGGTTTGCAGTGCCAGAGCAAGGTTGATGACATTTAAACCTATTTAAACTATACAGAATATTGTTTGTATGACATATTTTCTTGGTTGCTGCACTACAGGTTCAGACTTAACCCATCAAAGACTATTCCCATGGCCTTTCATAACATTTTAAGAGCCTTCACAGCTCCTGTTTGTGCACCAGTATCTCTTACAGAAGTCAGAGGTTGGAGTTTTGTGTCTAAGATAGGAAAACTTGCGTGATCCTCAGTGATTGGATTTCATTTCAGGATGAGGGTTCAGCTGTCATGTGATCATACTATCACAAACAAAGGAACATAAGCACCTTACTCCACCAAAGGATTTGCTTATGATTGTACAGGTCCTAACAATCTGTTGCCTGGATCACTGAAATACACTCCTTCATCTTCTTTGACTCTTAAGCACTGAGCTTTACAAGTTGCAATGAATACAGAATTCTGTGGTAAAATTTTCTTATAGGTGCTTTAAGGTATAGTCACAACACAGCTATTTTCCACATTTTGCATTGGCTGCCTTTTAATTATAAAGCTACTATTAAAGTACAGGATATGATGTACCCTGCCAGCCTTCTGTTTACCTGAATTGGTGCTGGTGGTGATAGCAGGTTTAGACTTTTATGTTCTTATGTCCTTTTAATTACTGTGCCACTGGCCTGTTGGATTTATGGCCATCTTGGATTTGTGAGTTCACTTCTGCACTCTGCTTTATGAGGTATTTCAAGATGAACTTCTATTAAGCCTTCTGGAACCCTTTTTAATGAACAAGTAATCATAACCCTTTGGACTACATTTTTTATTTGCCAATTATTATAATTCTACAATTGATTATTAATTACAGTCACATCTTGAAAAATACCTCCATAAACAAGTGCAAAAAAGCTGACCCAAAGATAATCAAGGCCTTGAGTTCTAAATTATACCTCCCTCCTGATGAACTCCCACTAGCCCCTAAAAATGTTCTCAGAATGTACTAAATTTCCTGAAAAATGCAAGAACAAGAGCACCTCTTCTTACCCTTTCCTGAAGCCACAAAGGAGATCTGTAACAGGCTGTCTTTGCTAAGGTACAAGGGCTTGATTATTTCACTGCAGAAGTTTATAAAACATTAAATTAGGCCATGACAGCTATCAAAACAGGCTTGTTCAGAATTATACAATAATGTGAGGACACCCATTTCTCTAAAAGCATTGCTCACTTCTGTACTTCCTGAATCTGTGAAAGACACCCATGTCACAAGAAACTGCAGGCAAATGATAGTCAACAAAACCTCTCAACCTCATAGTGCAAGAAATCTGAAAAAAACTTAAAATAATAGGGGAACAAAGCCTCAAAAATAGGGACATAGTTTAAATATTGCTCTTACAATCTAAGAAAGTCACTACGATAACAGGATTTCTGTTAGTATGCACTTTTAGAAGGATATGAAGTCTTAAAGTCAAATGTATGTCAGTATTTGGTGACTTCAGTCCTCACTGATTTGTTAGAAAAACACATTCTTTTTGAGGAACAGACCAAAAATATCAGGCAAAAATCTGGACATTCTGAGGAAAATCTGGACAATTGAGAGGTATGAACAAAACATGAAGTCAAACTGCACACCAAATTCATTGCTACAATCTACAACCACTAACTGATAAGTTAACTCATCCTACTCAAGTAGGATGTTTGAAGGTCTGTGCATTTAAACCTATACATCCCATCTGTTACACACACACACACACACACACACACACACACACACACACACACACACACACACACACACACACACACACACGAGTCATAACCTTTATCAAATATTAGTTTGGTCAACATCTGTTTAGTTGACAGACTTTGGTCGACTAAGCAGATGGTCAACAGGTGTGAATGATCGGACAATTCTTGCAGTTGGGGAATGTATTCTTTCCCTGATATTATGCAATCTTGGCACTGTTATATATAATTAGTGTGGAGTGTGGGATGTGCAGAGGGCTTGTCCCCAGCAAAAAACATGCAACCCACGTAAACTTTGTGCTAGGAAGGAAAGGGCATTGGGGTAGATTCTGAGATTGAAAATCATCTCCAGCAAAATATCTTAGTGCTGTCTGCAGTAGCCCCATACATATGCGCGCGCGCGCACACACACACGCACACCCACACACACACACACACACACACACACACACACACACACACACACACACACACACACACACACACACACACACACACACACAGCTGGGGGAAGTGGGGTGTGGTGTTAGGGCTCACTTCCTCCAGAAAAGGATGGAATGCTGGATGGGCATATCATGTGACCTTGCTGTGTCGAGTCTGGAAGCTGCTGATCCAGTGGATGGTATAAAAGACTGCATGCATGTTTGGAAATTCCACTTTTGTTTATCCCTTTGTTTTTCCTGCAGAATGACAGCATCCAATGTGCTATTTTCTGGTATAGGTTGGTGTGACACCGACCACTGCTGCCAGTATGTGATGGGCACCACTATGTGTCATCCCCACACTGGGCCAGTAATCAAGAAGCCTGAATCCTCACCACTGAAACTGAAAAGGGATGTGCACTTGGAGAACAAATGGATAAACTCAGTATTTCCAGATGTAGACCTCTTTGCATCAAGTACAATTTCCCTTAAAATCACACATGGAACACACTCAGCCTGGGGTCTGGATGTCTCTATATCTGTCACCCCCCAGATCCCCAATAAGACTCCCAACTGGTATAGCTGTAGGGTTAGGTCCTCATCCAAGTGTCCAAGCCAAGTCCTCCAGCACTCTCTCTGTGAATCCAGTACTTCATGTCTCTGCTCCCAAGTAGCTGACACACACACACACACACACACACACACACACACACACACACACACACACACACACACACACACACACAGATTTAATTTTCACACATACCACGCGCATACACACACACACACACACACACACACACACACACACACACACACACACACACACACCAGGGAAAGACTGACACAGGTTTACCTGCTGTGTCCTTCTGCCCAGAGTATAAGGTAATTATCACCGCCACCAGACACTTTACAATTAGCTATTTTAAGGCCCTTAACAGAAGGTATCCAATTATACTGTGCAATATTAATACTAATATAAATGGTAATAGTTCACCAAGAAGGTTAGGCCTTTTGGAGTGGTCCACACAGTGCCACCAAATACATTGGGGATCACTTCTGTGTCTCTGCTCAACAGTGGCACAGGAAAATAACTTTCTTGGGTGGCAAAGAACCTTGTTGGCTAGGCTTACATAGGCCCTCGGGCCGATAGCCTAGTACCTACCTAAGAACCTATGAACCTAATCTATGTACCCTCAAAGGTTAGATACTGTCTAGAAGAGCCAGCTGCAATAAATGTTTTAAATATATTTAATAATAAATAATAAAAGAACATGAAATATTGAATATATTTTCACAGTAAACCACAGAGTTCAAATCACAGAAAATATTGAAAACAACACTGATGGACAGACTCATACAAATAAAAAAAAACACTCTCAACTCTATACTTTACTATATTCCTGACTGAATCTAGAATAATTTTACTGTTTCCTAGTTAAGTTACTTACTTGGGCAAGGCAATATGAAATACATGAACAGTCTTTCTAATCAGGCCCCAAACTGAATACTCTATATTCTGATATGACTCCCCATAAAATATAATATCCAAGATGACTTGCAGAATAATCACATCTTGTCACCTGACTCTAGGTTCTCACAATATCTCCTTTTTGAAGTTTGAGACAGGACTTTAGCAGACTCCTACAATACACATTTACAACTTTTATGGCAATACCTAGGAGCTAAAGACATTTATAACACTTCCCTCCTCTTTAAAAAAACGAACAGATAATGGCTGCTCCCAGACCTATCGTCTCTGTTCCTACTCAGCATTATGGGTTGACATTAAATGATGTAAGAGCTCATTTACATTTCCCGTATTTTTCTTAAAATAAGCCAGCTGGTTAACCAATGCTGTGCCAGTGTCCTCTATTAGAACATATACATTTAATTCAGATACCATAATACATCCATATTTTTCTTCATTTCAGCAGGGTGTACTCTTGATACATTTTAGCACAATTAACACAAGCAAAGCTCACAAATGCATTATACTAATGACATACAATTATTAACAAAATTCCAGCTAGCTGTGCTGGCACAAGTCATATATCCACTGCTCTACTTCTCCCTGGCATGGCTGACAATACCTCCTATGATCACAGTAGGCAGTACTCATAGTAAATCTACAGGGGAGTGGATTAGGCTTGACTTGTAAAGCCCTGATGGGGTTGTCTGATGGAGTGTGCCAACAGTGGAAACAGCCGAGTCTTGGCCATGACCATGACAGTGCACATAGGTTTATAGGTTCATAGGTAGGTACTAGGCTATTGGCCCTAGGGCCTATATAAGTCTAGCCAAAGGTACCCTGTCTTTCGCCACCCAAGAAAATTATTTTCCTGTGCCACTGTCGAGCAGAGCCACAGAAGTGATCCCCAGGGTGAATTTCCTATCTCCCAATCATCAAGATTTTTCTTGAACAGTGCTAATGAGGAGCTTTGTTTGATATAGATAGGTAGTTTGTTCCAGAGTATGGGAAGTCTCTGGGACAGGAATCTATCCCTCCAGCATGTTCTGTTTATCGTGGTGATGAGGTTTAGTCCCTAGAGCGTGTAGCTCGTAGGGATTGGGATTTCTTTAAGTGGAGCATGTCTAAAAGCTCTGCGTTTGACATAGCTTTGTGTGTTAGGCAGAGATCGCCTCTGCGTAGGCGATATGCAACGGAGTAAAGCTGCAGTTTTTTGAGACGGTCTGCATAGGGCATCTCTTTGAGGCCAGTAATCCTCTTTGTGAGGTATTTCTGTGGCTTTTCCATTTGTTGTAGATGTCTTGTGAGGTACATACCAAAAGGGGAATTGTACTCTATAATGGGTCTAATGAGTGATGAGTAAAGGGAAACAATGACCTCTTTTTTCCTGGATGAGAAACCTTTTGTGATGAGGTGTGCCAAATAGAAGGATTTCCTGACTACTGTGGCAATGTGATTATCAAAGGAGAGACTACTGTCCACCTGTGTCCCAAGGTCTCTTATCACACTTTCGGTGTTAAGTAGACTACCACCTATGTGGTAGTTCATGGGTACTGAGTTTTTACCAAAAGGAATGACAATGCACTTTTTGGCATTGAGCATGAGGCCATGGCTTTGACACCAGACATCTGTCTCAGCAAGGCCCTTTTGTAGGATGTCCACATCTTTTGGAGTTTTGATTATGGCTCCTAGTTTGTAGTCATCTGCAAACTTTGTTAATAAAGACCTTCTGTGTTGGCCTGTACTTCAGAGAAGTAGATACCAAACAGGAGAGGACCCAGGACTGAACCCTGTGGTACTCCACTTGTCACTGGTCTGAAGCTGGATTTGGAGTCTGCTACTTTCACAGTGTGGGTTCTGTCAGTGAGCCAGTTGGCAACCCATCTTGTGACATAGGGATTTATACCTAGTTTAGTGAGTTTATCTATAATTCCAGAGTGGGGGATGGTGTCAAAAGCCTTGGCGAGATTTAGATAGGCTGTGTGAACCACCTTACCCTCATCTATGGCTTTGATGACTGCTTCAAAGAAACCTATCAGGTTTAGAAGACATGATCTGCCTTTTACAAACCCGAACTGGGTGGGGTCCTGAGTTTGGAGATTACCAATGTCATTGTTTATAAGTTCCATGATGATACGCTCCATAGCCTTGCAGACCAGGCTCTTTAGGCTAATTGGGTGGTAGTTTCCAGGGTCTGTGGTGGCTCCCCCTTTGTGGAGTGGGATAACTGTCGCTGTGCGCCATTCAGTGGGCACATAGCCTGAGGTGAGGCTATGATTGAACATGGTACTTAGGTGGGGTGCCAGTTCATTCTGTAGTTCATGTAGAACACAGCCTGGGATGTCGTCAGGTCCCATGGATGCTGTGTTCTTGGCTTTGGATAGTGTGTTTTTACCTGTGCAGCCATGATTACAGGAACTTTGCATTCTCCTGGTATAGAGATGGGCCCTTTAGGGGATGACAGAGGGGTAAAATTAGCACTGAACCTATCTGCCAGGATGTTGGCAATATCCGTTGGTTCTGTATATTTAGTGCCATTGTGCTGTAACTCAGAGCAGATCTGAGTGTTGCCATTGAGATTCTTGACATAGCTATAGAATGCTTTGTGGTTGTCTTTAGAGTCAGTGGCGATTTTGTTTTCATAACTAGCTTTGGAGGATTTTATGAGGGATCTCAGCTTCTTACTGAAGCTGACCAGGGAGTTTCTCCAATCATGGGATTTTACTCTTTTTTGCAACAGTTTCTTTCTTCTGTTGTAGAGTTTGTTTATGGCAGGGACCACCAGATTGGCTTCCTTTTTTTGCAGGATAGCATCTTGGTTCTGTTAGGGATTGCACGATCCATGCACTCATGTAAGTGCTTATAAAGTGCATTTGTGTAGGATTCAGCAGTCATACCTCTGTTGTCCGTCAGCATGGGTGTCGTGAAGTTTGCCACTTCTGTCTTAAGAAGCATGAAGTTGGCTTTGGAGAAATTTTTTACTGTGGTTTCCCTAATGGCGGGTGAGGGAGGCATGTGGATGTCTAGGGTGATTAGCTTATGGTCGGATCTAACCAATGAGGAATTGACCTCTGGTGTGGAGCACCGGTTGCCCATGTTGGATTGGTCCAAAAGGTAGGGCTTATGCTATTTATTTCTATTTGTTAACCAAGTATAATGGACTGGTCAACAGACACTTTTGAGCCAGGGTCCAAGCCCAAGGAACATGAAGACTACACGGCAGTATACTTACAATGCAAACCAGACTACCATGTGTCATGTTTCCACAGAAAGAAGTGTAAGGAATTAGGTAAAAACACTGATAACAGTAGTACATTGTTTTAGTATAAACAGGCTTTCATAGTTTTCTAGAAAACAAAGGCTTGCCTGTTAATAAGAAAACATTATCAAAATGGTAAGCCCATTATATTTAATTTTGATACAGTGGCACAACAGAACATTTCAAGGTGCTAGTTTAACTCATTGTATAAGAATTCTAGTTATTAATCTAGCATATTTTAGGAACATTTCTATTCAGGCCATAACAAAATATGTAGTGTGAACTATGCTATGACCTATTCAAAAACTAATCACTATAAACTAGAAATTGAGTCTAGGGGTAGAGCAAGTTTTGACACAACTGCAATAGATCAGATCCTATAACAGTCCATGACACAGTAAGTACCTATCTATAAGTTCATTTTTATCCAAGTGTCATGATTTAGTCTACAGGGACCCAAGAGGAGTTTGCTTATTTTATCTAAATTTATATCATCATCATCTTCTTTCGGCTGTTCCCATTAGGGGTCGCCACAGTGGATCATCTGTTTCCATTTCTTCCTGTCCTCTGCATCTTGCTCTATCACACCAACCACCTGCATGTCCTCTTCCACCACATCCATAAACCTTATCTTAGGCCTTCCTCTTTTCCTGTTACCTGGTAGCTTCATTCTTAGCATCTTTTACCCAATATACTCAGCATCCTTCTCAGCACATGTCCAAACCAACATAATCTTGCCTCTCTGGCTTTGTCTCCAAACCTTCCAACCTGGGCTGACCCTCTAATATACTTATTCCTAATCCTGTCCACCCTCATCACACCCAGTGCAAATCTTAGCATCTTTAACTCTGCCACATCCAGCTCTAACTCCTGCCTTTTTGTCAATGCTACTGTCTCCAACCCACATAACATAGCTGGTCTCACTACCCTCTTGTAGACCTTCCCTTTCACTCTTACTGGTACTCGTCTGTCACAAATCACTCCTGACACTCCTCCACCAACTCTATCCTGCCTGTACTCTCTTCTTCACCTCTCTTCCACACTCACCATTACTCTGAACTATTGATCCCAAGTATTTAAACTCATCCAACTTCACCACCTCTACTCCTTGCATCCTCACCATTCCTCTATCCTCCCTCTCATTCACACACATATATTCTGTCTTAGTCCTGCTGACCTTCATTTCTCTTCTCTCTAGAGCATATCTCCATCTCTCCAGGGTCTCCTCCACCTGTTCCCTACTCTCACTAAAGATCACAATGTCATCTGCAAACATCATAGTCCAAGGAGACTCCTGTCTGATCTCGTCTGTCAACCTGTCCATCACCACTGCAAATAAGAAAGGGCTCAGAGGTGATCCTTGATGTAATCCCACCTCCACCTTAAACGCATCCATCACTCCCACCGTAGACCTCACCTCTGTCACACTACCCTCATACATATCCTGTACCACTCTTACATACTTTTATGACACTCCCGACTTTCTCATACAATACCACAACTCCTCTCTAGGCATCCTGTCATATGCTTTCTCTAAGTCTACAAAAACACAATGCAACTCCTTCTGACCTTCTCTGTACTTCTCCATCAACACTCTCAGAGCAAACATCGCATCTGTAGTGCTCTTTTCCAGCATGAAACCATACTGCTGATCACTAATCATCACATCCCTTCTTAATCTAGCTTCCACTACTCTTTCCCATAACTCGATGCTGTGACTAATCAATTTAATCCCTCTGTAGTTACTACAGCTCTGCAAATTTATATGATGGTAGAAAATTAGTTGAGGCTCTGGCCATTACCTAGATACTGAAAACTGATACTTTAATTGTGTTTTACTTGTCAAGGAAAACATATCAGTTTGTGGGGAACCTTTATTAATATGCACTGGATTCCAAAGAACATGCATTTTGTTTTTTATCATTGCTACCACTGCTGATTTGAGACAGATGAATGCCTTCTCAGGGGACTGGAGCAACTGTAAATAAATACAGTCCCACTCATTAGCAAACCTAAATGTTGTGATTTACTGCTACTGTAACCTCTCCACAAAGAACTACTGTTATGGTAAGTAATTCACACCACTTACTGTTCAAGTGAAAACAGAGGGATGTCTGAGTTGCAGGCTACTCTTATCCAAAACTTTTCTAAACAGTCCCTTATTGGTTTATGATTGACTGTGCAGTAGCTTGATAAGAGAAGTTTTATTAGAAGTCATATTTTATTTCTTACCACTGTTTTTAACTGTTCATAGGAAGGAAGGCATAGTTTGTAGACAAGAAGATATAGTTTAATTTAGATTTTGTTGTTTTCCTTTAATTTTCACTGTTTGTTGTTAGAAAGGGATAGGTTTTAGACAGGCAAGCTCTAATCATCCCAAGTGACCTGGTTACCTGTAAAGTCACACAGATTGCAGACAGGACAATCCAGAGCTTATCTAAACATTCCTGTCTTGGTTTATGATTGACTGTGGAGTTACCTAGTAAGAGACGATTTATTTGCATTTTTATTTTACTACTTACTACTGTTTTTCACTGTTTGTAGGAAGGAAGGGATAACTTGTAGAGAAGATTTACTTTTATTTATATTTTGTTGTTTTACTTTTAATTTTCACTATTTGTTGTTAGAAAGGGATAGGTTTTAGACAGGCATACTTTAGCCATCACAAAAGACCTAGACTGATATAAATCTATACAGACTGCAAACAGGACAATCTAGAGCTTATTTAAACAATCTTCCGACTTGGTGTGGTTACTGTTAAAATAAAGATGCGACTACAAGCAATAGTGAGCAGAAGCTACTGCGGTCATTGTCATATGTTGTAAAGGAATTCCAGCTTTTGTGTGACATCCACAACTTGTACGGTCAGAGCAACAACTTTACTGAACTTAATTTAATATTAGTTATATTGTTTGTGCAACTTTTTCTCACAGAAGTTGATTTAAATTCTCTTTGAATTCTGTCATAAATGATTTTGATTAATCTTTTCTTTCTGAATTGTTTATTCTTTTGCAGCTGAATATGGATTCCTTAAATGAGTATGACACTAATGGTTTGCTAAAGCACAAATATCTTGTACAGTGTAATAAATGTTATGTATATTTAAAGGTAAGACCTGATAACACTGGTGATCTATGTTCCTCATGTCAAAAGTTGAATGATTTGTTTACCATCATTAGAGGTAAATCTAGACTGAATGATTGCACTTTTACAATTGGCATGGCTTGGAGACCTGTTGTTACACATATTAATCATATTAACAATTGCACCGATGAGATACATAATGTTAGGCAAACAGCAACATTTACGAAAGGAAGTGTCTGTTGTCTGTAAAGATCACTCAACCCCTATAAAACAAGATAATATCAATGGCAACTTTGGAATTCTGAATGCAAGTATTCATCAGTCTGAGGAGGCAGAGCATTTACAGGGAAATAAAAAAGAAAGGAAGTTTGCAACAAATAACAGGGAAAAGAAAAATGTGATAAATGTGTGTAAATTAAAGAAACTAGGAAACTGCTTAGTTATATAACACACAGGTTACAGAGAATGAAAACATGTTTCTACCTGAAAACTTCAGTCAACAGAAAAAGGTGTCACTTTTTCCAAGAGACAGTAGAAAAAAAGAGACTATGGGCAGGTGAAAAGGAAAAAACCAAAATTGAACATGGAAGGAGTGAAGGACATTACTGTAAGAAAAAAGTGGATAAAGACAGACATTGACAATAAGGCTCAAGCTGTGGATGTATAAATCCAGGTGGATGAGAATTGTATGCTTGCAAATGTAATAAGCAATGAAAACAGTGGGATTAATAAGACTAATGGTGATGAAGATCAGAGTAGATATTACTGAATTAGAAGTTGGAGATTCTTCAGATCTGGTCAGAAAAGCTATTCTTGTAATTGGAGATTCAATCAGCAGAGTAGCTGATACTTACATTTGCAGAGAGGATAATTAACATCAAACAGTAGTATGCTTAGCACGAGTAAACACAGAGGATGTGAGACAAGCCTTAGAACATCTTAATGTAAGGAACTGCAGATCTGTTTTATGGTACAAATAATCTCACCTGCAAGGAGTGTGACTGTTAATAGTGAACTTACAGCCTTCTTCGATAGCATAGCTTGTACAGGTGTTAAGACATATTTTCATAAATCACATACAGAAAGGAGAATCAGGTCACCATGAGTGAAAAGAATTCTTGGGTAAATACCTACCTTAGAAAAAGTTCCATTTAAAAAAAATGGAAATGTGTAGAGCATCCAAGTCTAATTTTGAGTGCACGTGTTCAGATAGGATGGTGTGCACTTGCCAAGATCAGAGAATTTTTGCTGCAGATATTTATTTGAAAACATATGGCAGGATTTTTGCCAGTTTGAAAATTTATCAGTTCACAGATAGCAACATTTGATGCATCTGTGATGGTTGTTAATGCTAGGAACATTAATAATAAAGCTTTTTATTGGAAATGTTGCTGCATTCCCACATGACTGATGTTGTTATTGTTTGTGAAACATGGTTAAAGAGCAATGTCTGGAAACCATTTCTATCAAGGTATAAACATTTTTAGTGTAACAGACATTCTAACAAAAAATCAAGTGAAGGTGTTATGATAGGGATTAAAGATAATTATAAGACCTGTAATTATTAAATGTTCGATGATAGCACCAATACTATAGACTGTGTAACCGTGACCATAAAGACAGCCCTGGAGCATACAGCAATTGTTGGAGTGTATAGACCACCAAAGTCAGTGCTGATGGCCCAGAGGAATTCATACATTTCTTGCATAAAACACAAGAAGGAAGAATAATAGTGCCTAAGGAATTACATTTACCAGAAAACAACTGGAATAATTTTGATTCAACAACATTAGTAAGGAGATTATTTACAACGTATGTTCAGGAACAACAATTGCTTCAGATTGATCAAAAGTAAATCGATTAACAGGCCATTCCAAAACCAACATCAAATCTACAGTCATCTCCACCTATGAAATCACAAGCACCCTCCAGTCCCATACCTCTCCCAACTCTTCCTTAAAATAAATAAATAAATAATATAGTTGCTAGCAAACAATGAGCTGATATGCTCTGACAGCATCATCCCCTGGTTAATCAAAAATTACTAAGAACTCATATCCCTCATGATTTAATACATATTTAGCTTATCACTTTCCCAACAAGTCTTCCCAAATATGTAGAAAAAACAATACAACCCCCATTCCTAAAGTTCTATAACCAGCCAGCACAGCTGGGTTTAGCTCTATCTCTCTTTAACAGCTTAGCAAACTGCATGAGAAAGCTGTGTACAAACAACAAACCTCATACATCTGCGAATAGAATATGCTGTCATCATACCAACATGGCTTTACAAGAAATAGAAGGTCCCCCACAACCTCCCAAAAATACTCATGAATAGAAAGGAATCCTCATTGTTCATAAATCTTACAAAAACCTTTGACTCAGTCAACTGCACCCCCTACTGCTCTTATGACTTGACTTGAACATTGCCCCATTTATATTGGACTGGTTTAGTAGCTACCTAAGAAACAGAACCTTTTCAGTGAAATGTAATAGTTCATACAAATCACTATGGAATTTACAGAAGCACCAAAAAGATCCATATCATTACCTATCCTTTCCAGCATTTCATCAACCCCCTCCCAGATGACATTAACACAACCAATTTCTTCAACTTATCCACTATACACAAAACCATAGAGGATACCTTTTTCAGGAATATAGAGAATTTATAGACAACTATATCCGGGAATGTATGGAGTTTTCAAAAAGTAGTACAGAATCATCAGGCAATCTATGTAGAAGATTCTATAAGAATGAGAAGTGTACTAATTGTTTGTCTCGGTTAGCAGCTGATGCATAGAACAGACTACCAAATTACTTTAAAGCAAGCAAAAGTTTAGATATTTTTAAGAACAGCTTGGATACTTATCATGGGAACAACTGTTCTGGTATATTGGCAGGCTAGAACGGTATTGATGCATGTGCTTAAAATGTTTGAATGCATGTATGTATGTATGTATGTATGTATGTATTAGGGTAAACTAAAGCTGTAGATGATTTATTCTTCACATTCCCATTGTTAGACTATCAAATTCCCCTTTCATTTTTTTCTTTTTTAGAAACTGGCATCAGTAGATTAGACACATGCTAGTGTTACAATGTGGCAGAAATGCTGGATACTTGCAGTGTTATTATTACATATTACTATGGGAGGACTAGTCACAGGGTTTCATAGAGCTGATTTGTCAATATTAGTTGGGGGGGTGAATCCTATGTACTAAACATAACCCTGCCCCCTAATCCCAACCCTACATACACCTTTCCCCGTAACACTATCACTACACATGACACTCAGACACACACTGCTTAGAGCAACACACAGGTAGAATACTAAAGCCATCCCCTTCCCTGGTCCTTACTCTAACCCCAACCCACAAATACTAGCACACACTCTTCCAAGCCCACACCTAGCCTTAGCTATATGGGTTACATCACGCTAAGGATATGATGGCCGGCCAGATTCCAAAGCTTCAGGCACCTACCAAATGTCCAAATTTCCAAGCAGCTCAGTTTGGGCAATGGGCACTAAGCCCTTCAGAGCTTTCCTGCCAGCAGAAAGAGAGAGGCTGAGCCCTTATGGGACCATGCTAGGAATAACAAAATGTAAATGTCCTCACACTGGCTTAAAAAAAACACACCAAAAAACAAGGGGATGGAGGGAAGAACTGGCTACTGCAGCAGTGCTCATTCAAACATCTACTGTTACGGGAAGTTCAACTTACACATCTATACTATGTTCATCATACTGATCCCTACTGCAGTAGCCTCAGCTGTATGGGTAGATTACTATAGTTAACTACATCTGGAAGGTGGAAGGAGAAGAGTCTATGAACCCCTAGAGAATGGTCCTAATCAAGCATGATCTGGATCTAGAGAAGGAATCAAGCTTATACTTCTTTGTAAAAGTATGTATAGAGGACTGAGTAGCAGCTTCTAGAATATTTCTAGAATCTAACCCTTTCTAAAAAGCCATAGATTTAAAGATTCAAGATTCAAGATTCAAAGATTCAAAGAAACGTTATTGTCATTTAGGACCACACAAGTCCTGCCTAAATGCAATTACAAATGTCAGCTCATGAGAGAAATGCAGTGCAAATAACGTAGCTACATCCATATCAAAGAATAACATAAGTAATAAAATAACACTTATGACATGCAAGAGGTAGTTCACATTACATAAACATATTCAATACCCATTATCCAGTGATAAATAATAAATACCCACCACCAAACCCCTACACTGTTAAGATATAGAATAAATAGAGACTAGTGAATAGCAGCTTAGTTACCATATTGCAGTTGTTAACCTTAGACGTGACTCAGTATAGCCATCATATTACATAATAGTAATGCTGGCGGTAATTGCTCTGAGCAGCAGGATTAAATGAATAAAAGAGGCTTCAACATATCAGGTATTATGATTGGTGTCTGTATTAATAAGTCTCACAGCTGTAGGATATAAATTGTTCCTCAATCTGGTAGTCCTACAGCGGAAGCTGTGGTACCTCCTTCCAGACGCAAGTTGTGAGAACCAGCTGTGGGCTGGATGGGTCGACTCAGTAAGTATTTTATATGTTCTCTTTCTTGCTCTTGTGAAGAAAAGCTCCTGAATAGAAGGGAGGTTTGTGCACAAAATGTCCTCAGCCACCCTCACTACCCTCTGTAGTGTCTTCTACTCAGCAGCTGTGCAGTCGTTGAACCATGCTATGAAGTTACATATGAAGATGAAGCAAAGCCCCCGGTAGAGAGAGTCTTGACCCTGCTGGGAACAGATTTATTATGGTGAGTATAAAAAAAATGTAATATCCTTAGACAATCATTTCTTTTTCAACTGCAGATCAACAGGGGTGGTATATATCCTGGGCTGTTCTTGTACTGATGTTTGGTACATAGGACAAACCAAACATATGGTTAGGATTCGGGTCCTAGAACAAGTAAAAGACATAAGGAATAATAATGAAGTGAGCCCTATTGCAAAACATTTCCATGATAAACATGGTGATTCTCCTAGTAGTTTGAAATTTTGTGTGCTTGGGAAGCCTTTTTTGTCTAGAGGGTGTGGTCCTGCGGCAAAACTGCTTGAGTTAGAAACTAGGATGATTTTAAAGTTTAAGACTTTAAAGCCCTTTGGTTTGAATCAGGAATTGGGTATTTAATATTTAATATTTGTTATTCAACATTTCATATTTATTTAGTATTTATTAGAATATTTATTTATTATATTTAATTATTATTATATTTTTGTTGTTACTTTAAATGTTTAATAGATAATTAACTAGCTAATTGGATTATTGACAACTGTATGATGTGATTGATGCGTGTATATATATTTGTTTGAAAATAGAATGCACTGTGATCCATGAAGGTGAATTGCCGCGGTACCAGATCGCTTGAATAAAGAAGTACTGGTTAAGTGCTGGTGAAATTGTGTTTTTTTAATCATTTGGAAATAGTCTGTTTTGACACAAGTTGTCCCTTCTTCTTAAATTCACAATAAACAATTGAACTGAAGATACGAGACATATAGTTGTGTCAAGATAGTACTTTAGTTGTCTGTGGACATTCAAGGTATGGATCCTTTTTAGATTCAGTAAAGAAAACAGGGAGAAGGATAGTTTGGCTTAAAGTAAACTTGCATACCAGTGTAGGCATAAAATAAGGATTAGTTCTCAAAGAAACCCTAGCCCTAGAGAACATGAGGTAGGTTGACTCACCATAAGAGCTTGCAACTCAGATACCCTTCTTGCTGAGGTCAGAGCAATCAGTAAAATTGTTTTCCATATTAAGAACCTTAAATCAGCCAGATTAGCTGGTTCAAATAGAACAAGTATTAACTTCTCTAACAAAATTAAGATTCCAAGCCTGCAAGAAGCAAACACAGATGCAAGGCATTTGGTGAATACTCTTGGGGCAGTAGAAAGGCCAAAGGGCAAAGCAGAGAACTGAAAATTCCAGGAAGCAACAGAGAAATGTAAAAACTTCCTGAAAGGGGGATTGATTGGGATATGAAAATAAGCATCCTTGAGGTCCAGAAACACCATATCAGCTTGAGGAAGCAGAAGAGGGAACAAGGTTTGAAGAGACAACATAAAGAAAGAGGGGACCTTCAGAAAGGTGTTTAGATGAGAAAGTTGTGGAATAGGTCTCCAAGTGCCCGCTTTGCTTTGCACTAAAAACATTCTGGAGTAAAACCTCCTCCTCCTTAAAGAAACTGGAAATTCCTGAATAGTTCCTGAGTCAAGAGATCCTGAAGCACCCTTTAAGAAGGGCAACTGCTCCTGAGGAGGGCTGAGGAATTCCCATATAAGGGGGAAGAGATTTCAAGATCATGAAGTACCCTTGAAAGATAATGGACTGAACCCAGGAGTCCTGAGTAATCTTTAACCAAAGAGGAAGAGAAAGGGACAGATGAACAGAAAGAGGAATGTGGCTGAGAAGAACAGGATAGACAGACAGCACCTGGTTTGTCAGGAAAAGGAGAATTCTGGAGCACAGAAGTCTGGGTAGCTTTAGCAGGAGGAGTCCTCTTCCCACCTTTCTTAATCTTGGGGGGAGGGCGAGACTGCCTGCGAACAAATGGTGGCTTATTGAGATAATTTCTCTGAAATTTAGGTACTGGGCAAACAAAAACACGTTTAAGTTCCTGCATGGCTTTGCCCTTATCCTGAATAGACTAAAAGAAATCAGCAGCATCTTCATCAAACAAGTGTTTGTTGTCCAGAGGGGAATCCATTAACTTAGCATTAATATCATCAGGCAAAGGTTGATGCCAATGCCAGGAATATCTCCTTATAACAGAACCAAATGCAACAGCCCTAGAAGAAGTGTGTGCTGTATCATAACTGTACTTAATAAAATGGCAAGCTACCTGGGAAGAAGTCCCTAACAAGGAAAGAGCAGAAGTCTTCTCTTTAAAGTCAGGAAGATCAGAAATTACCTGACAAACTGGGGAAAGAAATTCCAAAATATATCTGGATATATGGGTCTGATAATTGACAGCCTAAAAGCTAAAGTAGCAGATGTATAAACTTTCTTACCTAGCCTTTCCACAGTTTTGCTATCTTTATCAGAAGGAAGTAACTTAGTAGAAGGCAGTAACTTTGATGGCTTGTCAAAAGCCACAGATACCAAAGAAGGGTCAGCCAAAGGACACCTGTATAGAAATTTACAGTTCTCAGGGACCCTATAAAACCTATCGGGTTTCTTGGAGGCAGGGGGCTGGGAATCAGGAGCCTTGGAGGCCATAGAAAAGACATCCAACAAAGATCCAAAGCAGGAGGAACAGCAGAAGGTCTAGGAGAATCCATTTGCAGGAGCTCATACCTCTTCTATACCTAAGAAACCTGGGTACAATCCCATTTAAAAACCTCCATCATTCTAGAGACTGTGCCCCCAAAAGAAATTTCCTTGAAATGAGTGTCAGAACTAGCAGATTGCTCTTCTTCAGACTTATATTCTAAAGAAGAGGCAATCTAAGATGAGTAAGCAAGGGATTCCTCATCTGAATCTACCTTCTCCTCAGAGGAATCCTGCTCCCTGGGTCTTTTAAGAGGAGTGGATGACCAAGGGAGAGCTGGAACAGACACTTCCTAAGAAGGTTTCAAAGCCATCAAAGAATTAAACAACCCCTGAGTTAAATTCTGACATTCACTCAGTAGATCCTTAGGAGTTAGAGAAATATGCTTGCCTTCTGCTTTTTCTTCAAGTGACTTCTGCTGTATAGAACTTAGAAGGCTCAGACCCTGGAAGGCATTCAATAATGGTAGTCAGGACTTTGTCTCTGACCAAAATTTGAGGAACACTGCTAGGACCTTTGGAAATAATCAGCCTTGGTCCCTCCTGAACATCCAAAGTGGATGTCTGCAAGGCCTCCAAGGATGTGCTTACAGTTGGATAAATGCTGGATTCTAAAATGGTTGCTGCAGAAGCATCCAGTGGTGGATCTGGGTGATCCTCTGGGCTTTCACTCACCTTGGGAGAGAAGTCTGGTGAAGGCTGAACAGCAGAAGACTCCAACATGGATGTCTTGGCCTTCTTCTTCACGGTCTACTAGCCCTCAAAGTGGGAAGATCTTTCCATTGTCTCTTTAGCTAACAGCTTAAGAATTTGATTCTCCAAATACAAGGCCAAAGAGGATAGCTGACTTCTGAGGGTCTTAGGAATAAAGGCCTGACAAATTGAACAGGACATATGTTTGTGGGAAGCGCAGGGACAATACAAGAACTGCTCATGATGGTCTTTATGGGGAATCTGTCTCCTACACTGGCATTTACCATTCTTTGATAACATAAAACCCCACAAGTAACAAAGAAAGGTGGAAGGTTGGCATAATGGTTAAGGTGTTTACCTTACATACATAAGGTGCAGGGTTTGATTCTCGCATGGGGTAATTGTCTAGGCTTAAAATGGCCCACAAGGGTACTTAGCCTAGTACTAATCTATGAACTAATCTATGAACCTTCAAAAACAAAAGGAAAAGATAAGATACAAAAAACCCCAATGGGGCACTTATCTGAAATGGCTTGGTGAACCAGCAATGGTACGGGCGTTCAGACTGAAGATCAAGAGATAGCATTCAGACTGGTAGTAAAGAAGTTCTGAGGATGGTACATCTGGATATCACCTTAATGTCTACGCTACATGAGGAGCACACACATGACATACAGCATACCTTAAATCAAAATAAAGGCTTCGGTATACTGGCTGGATGTCAAGCCACCCTTGGCAGGGTATCCTTATTGTATGAATACTACAACAGTGACTTGGAAGGACATCAAACAGCACCGAAGGGGTGCTGATTATTTGTTTAAGCAATAAGCCATGAGTTGGTGTGGGTTACCCATGGTTGGTGTGGTTTGATCACAAGGGTGAACTGAAATATCGCTACTATACAATTACATTATTTAAGAAATACATTGCTTACCTTTCTTAAATAATGTCTTTGTATAACAGTGACATAGTGTTCTACCATGTTGTTTCCCTTTTTCTGCATTTTCAAATGTATTGTGCATGTGTATGGGACTTATATTCCCACGCTTGCACAGTACATCAGTGTTATTCAACAGAAGCAACAGAGAAAAAAAAAATCTTTGCTTCTTTTTTATTACTGTGAGGCCAGACAGTCTGCTAAGATGGCACAGAAGTACAAAGAAAATTAGGTATGTTTCTATTTCTTTACTTTTTGCAGAACATACCTGATTTTGCTTGTATTTGCTATGCTTTTCATAGCATATATCAATAGAAAAATTTTGCTGCTCAATGGTACTTCAACAGCTGGACTTTATTCTATTGGTATATGCTTGATTTACAACAAGCACACTGGTTGGACTGTCTCATCAGAGTGCTTGTTTTTAAATACAAATGAGCCGTCATTGTATATTTGCTAATATATGATGATCTAGTAACTGGCTTTCTAGCCTCCATCAGTACCTGCTGCACATCCTCAGAAACAGGTGTCTAATAGCTATTATGACACTATCATCCAGGGAGTTAACTGAAAATGATTACTGTTGGACTGTATCAAACACCCCTGTTCCTGTGTGGATAGGCCCAGTTTGTCAGGAAGCTTATGGTAATTACCCCTGGACATTTCCAAAATAAGGGAGAACCACAGCTGCCAAGGCCAGAAGGGATTCACCACAATGATCCTGAGGGATTCCTTCTGAATAACTAGAAGTACCTTTGGCATTAGTGGAAATGGTGGAAAAGTGTACTGTAACATTCCAGGCCTTCTTCTATATAGTCCTGAAACAGAATCTTGACAGTTTATTGTTCAAGAGGAGGCAAAAAGGTCTACTTGAGGAATTCCCCAGAGAAGGATCAAATTTTGGAAGACCTCAATCTAGTTCCCATTCATGAGGCTCTGCCCTGGTTCTTCTCAGCTTGTCTGCCACACAGTTTTGCTCTGAAGGAATGGAGGATGCCTGTTGTATTGTGGATCTATATCCCAAGCTAACATGGCTAGTCTGCAAAAATGGTACAACCTAGTTCTTCACAAAATAACAAAAAAACTAGATAAAAAGAAAACCACTGTAGGTCATGAATGACACCAACTGCAGAAGCTAAAGTAAAAAAAATATATTTAATAAAACTCCAGTGCCTCGGCACACAAGCCTTTCACAGAATTAACATCAAATGGCACAGAATACGTCAAGTTAAATAACAAGATATCACATAATTAATCAATCAAACCATAAAACAATTAAACAATTAAAACAATAAAATTATTCACACATTAATGTAAAAGAGCCTTCCACTCAATTTCCTTATTCAAGCCCTGAGGCACCAAGGTGCCAAACTTCAGTATAAAAGCTGATTATTTGTATAATGATTTACTTTTAAGTAAAACAACATCCTTGGCAACTACTTGTTCTAAAATACAAGATTTTAAATCAATGTATGACCCTAGATGAGCTGTATGAAAATGTGAAGCCACAGGGCTATCCATATTTTTGTTTTATATATCTCTTATATGCTCCTGTATTCTAGTTTTAAACATTCTTTTGGTTTCACCTATACAGACGAAACCACAGGAGCATGACAGACAATAAATTGCTCCCTTAGTAACACAAAAAAAATAGCTCTGGGCTTAAAAATAATGTCATTTATCCTATCAAATGCCTTTACCACATAAGTACAGATTGAACATTTACCACAGGGAAATGTACTGAAACTATGCAAATAACCGGATAAAGTTTCAGTTGGAAAAGAGAACAAATTATGAACAACCATATCTTTAATACTTCTGCTTCTCTTATAGGAGACAAAAAAAGGCTTGGGTAAATCTTTAACTCCATTTCTACCCCCATGAAGAAAAGGCCAGTAGTATTTAATAATTTTGACTAACTCATTTCTTCTTCTTTTGGCATTTCCCAGTTAGGGGTTGCCACAGCGGATCACCTGTCCGCTCATGATTGGCAGTGGAGTTTTACGGTGTCGAGTTGCCAGCCCGGCACCCAACCTTCCACAGAAGGCACACACACACACACACACACACACACACACACACACACACACACACACACACACACACACACACACACACACACACACACACACACACACTCACACCTAGGGCCAATTTAGAGTGTCCAATCCACCTACAGCATGTCTTTGGGATGTGGAAGGAAACCAGAGCACCCAGAGGAAACTCACACGACCACAGGGAGGACATGCAGACTCTGCACAGAAGGCACTCCAGCAGAGGATCGAACCAGAGAGCCTCTTGCTGTGAGGCAGCAATGCTAACCACTGCACCACTGTGGCCGCCCTAATTCTGACTAACTCACTACTGTGAATATTATAAGAAGTGACAAAATATATTATCTTATTATCACAACTATTTTTCACTACAAAATTATTATTCTTTTTTAATAGACCCCTATTATCTGAGGCATCAACAGCACTAATGGTATCCTTGTCCAAACATCATTTATTTAGAGTTAATAATTAACTCATTACTATAACCCCTCTGCTTAAAGGCTATGCAAGACTGTATAATCTCATCCTTAAGAACCTGAGTATTATTACATAGCCTACTTACTCTAAGTAACTCATTATAAGGCAAGGCATTAACGGTATGTGGAGGGTGGCAACTCCTACTACCAAAAATGAACTCCATCACTGAATTTTCTAAGTATCTTCATAGTAATAGTATTACCATTAATGCTTAACACCAGATCCAAAAGGACAACAGAAGCACCCTTTTGTGCACCATCAAATTGAAGGCCAAAACCCTTCCTCTGGAGAGAAGCCACAAAAGAATCAATCACGGTTTCCCCACCCCTGCATGGAAAAATCAAGTCATCTTTAAATCTATTATAGAGAACAACATACTTTCTAAAAAATTCTAGTCTATAAAGAACCTCAAGTTTCAAACAGATCCATAACCAGGCTAGCATATATGGCTGTACCTTGCATCTGTTGATAGATACAGTTATTATACTCAAAGAAATTATGAGTTAAACTAAAGTATAACAACTCTATAATGAAGGTGCTAACCGAGCTAGTGCCCAAGAAAAACTTAAGGGCTTCTAGCCCCACCTTATGTGTAATACTAGTGTAGAAGCTCTTCACATCAATGACTATCCTAAAAAAGCCTTCTTCACAAGTAATCATCTCGAATCAAAGTGAAAAGAGTCTTTTATATATGAATCCAGGCTAGTAACATACTTTAACAAATATGTATGAAGTAATAGATCCACATTGTGCAAAAAATAATTATCAGCTGCCACAATGGGTCCCCCAGGAAGGAGAAAAATATGTTTGTGAATATTTGGTAGACAGCAGAATTTCGCTAGACAACTGCCTGACACTTTAAATTTAACTTCCATATCTTGTTTAGAGAAATAGCCTTTATATAGCATTTTTTAAAACTTTCAATAGCTTCACAATATTCTTGTTCACTTGCCACATGATGAGCATTACTATCAGAGAGATGGTCCATGCACATCTTAAAAGATTGCATATAATTCAAGACAACAATTTTCTGACCTTTATCAGAGGGTTTAATAACAATGTCCCTCCTTGAACTCAAAGACTGTAATGCATCCCAGTCTGCCTTAGTTAGATTATAACATACCTTAGCCTTTTCTTTATAAAAGGCATTCAGGCTAACTTCAAAAGCATAGTTAACCATAGAAGAGAACTGTTGGATAATAGCACTATAAAAAGGGGGTATAAAGTTACTTCTGTATGGTACCTTAGAAGTGTTTAAAAGGCAGTGAGCATTAACATCATCCTGTGAAACCAATGTTGAGTTACATGAAAAATATACATCACATTTCTCATCATCCCCATCTGATTCAAGGAATGAAATGTCCTCAGAAGCATTTTTACTATTCCCAAAATATTCTAATAGATGCAGCTTTCTAAAAATTTTAAACCATTCTATTTTGCAGACATAGGAGCATGGCAGGGAATAAACTTTAACGCACATTGTAACACTGACAATTCAGCCAAAGACAAAGAACTATCAGAGAAATTCTCAACCAGATTGTCACATTCAATAGCATTAGTTGATTTAACCACATTACAAATATTTGAATAATCCATGTCTTCTTTTCTTACTGTTGTAAAGATGTCCCTCCTTGTTGTTCTGAAAGTGTTCTCGTTTCCGATTATTGTTGCCTGCACCAGGTCTGTCATTGTTCTGAAAATTCTTCTGCCAGTAATTTGGCTGCTGTGGTTGTGGTAAAGGAGCTTGTTGATGTACACATGGTGGTATTGTCTGAAACCACTTTGAAGAGGTCATTGGGGACAAAGATGGTTCAAAGAGTTGAGTTCCTTGATCAGATTAAGCATTTCCTTGATAATTACATGCTTTTATATTGGTATCCTGCATCCCTGCACTTTTATCCCTCCTAAAATTGCTCCCCCAGCAAAGTCCAAAGCATCTGTGGTGACTGACTGCTATAGAGCAGGGAGGGAGAAGAGAAGACCTGGATTTAAGTACATCTGCTGTGTCCACCAAAAGATTTCTCTTCTGACAAACCCAAGGAATGGAATTTTAAAAGACAGAGGGTGTTCATGCTGGGACCACAGTGATTTCAGATACCACCAAATCTTCCTCATATGGAGTCTTGTCAGGGGTATCATGATAATCATACATGGCATTAGACCCAAAATGCTGTGGTATTCCCTCACAGTGACTGAAGTCTGAGTGGAAAACCTTAGAAATGGATCTAAATAAGTATCTATTTTTTTTCCTGTGGAAGAAAAGTCTTTGAACTGAAATGTCTAGCTGACATCCCAGGCACAAAATCTTGTGTGAGGCAGTCAAGAAAAACTTTTGACTCTTCCCTTAGAATCCCAGCTTGTATAAGAAATATCTCAACCAAGACTGAGATTCCTGACACTTTGAAAAAGACTCTCCAAAAATGAGCAAGTCATCTAACTATTGAAAAAATGTGGATACCCTGTACCTTGCAATGAGCTATAACGGGACACTGTTGGTGCAGTGGATAGTCTAAATGTTAAGATTGAGAACTGATAATGTGAATCGGACATACAAATCCTGCAGAAACATCTGAAGTCTGGATGAATAGGGATGTGATGATAACCATCTTAGAAGTCTAGTATTACCAGGAAACTTGAAGAAGAGAAAAAGGTAAGATTGTGAAAGTGACATATTTTTGAACTAGGAACTTCAAAACAAAAGTTAGGAAAGAAAGATCCAAAAATGGTCTCCAAACGTTATCTTTCTTTGGCATGAGGAACATCCTTGAAAAAAACCTTTCCCCACTTGAGAAGGAGGATCTGGTTCTATCAATCATTGGGACAGCATATGATGAAGAACAGGTGGAAACAAAAAAGTCTGATCTGGAGGCTGATGAATGGAAAGAAGACATTTCTCCTACTTCCATCTGTAACCTTGATGAATAAAGTTTGGAACCCATTTGTCTGAAGCAATCTGTTGCCAGTGAGAAAAATGGTGATTAACACTTTCTGGAAGAAAAAGGTGCCAAGGTGGAAGTTTGCAACAAGGTCTTTTGAATAGTCATTCATACATATTAGACTGTCCTTTGTTTTGGGAGGATAGAGACTGCATTTTGGAACTCCTTAAACATCTGTTTACCTGAATTCTGTTGAGACAGTTTATTCTGTTTTCTTCCAAAAAATGGAAGAGACAAAAAATCCCTAGGACAATTTGGAAAAGGAGAGATGAAAAATCTTGAGATTCCCTGGATCAGCTTGCCCCATTCATTATACTGTTTGATCTCCACTGCCGCACAGGGTCCAAAAACTAAATCTCTATCCAAAGGAGAATATAAAATCTCATCTGGAAGGTTCTCAGAATGCAGCCATTCCAACCTCTTTGAAACAGTATCACTAGCTACAGCCCTGGACGAACTATCAACAGAGTCATAATACACACACACACATACTCTGCAAACAATGAGTAGTGACCTGTGCAGAAGAATAAACTAAGTTATTTAAAGTAGACTTTTCCTTCTCAAGAAGAAACTGCAGATAAAGCACCTCATACTTTCACAATTTGTCAGAATAAACTTTAACATATGAACTTGACAATTCAAAATTCTGAAAACCAAAGTTGCAGACAAATATACTTTTCCCCGTACCTATCAATAATTTTCCTGTCCTTATCAAAAATAATAGGATTGGAATTAACTAAGTGCTTAGCAGAAGTGGAATCAACTAAGGCTATAGCTGCTGGGTCAGGTTTGGGAATAATGTATAAAAATGTGACTGAGGAATTTTTTAAACCCTATCTGCCTTTTTAGGGATAGCTGGCTGACTAACAGGGAAACTACAGGCAGTAACACACATCCTGTACAGCTGACAGAACTGGAGGAATGGGTTTAGGTTCTGGAAAATAATTGTGCAACAGCTTTTAGTATTTTCTAAGGGACTGAGAAACCTCAGTGTTCTCCCCCTGAAAATACTGGCACATTCTAGCACTAGTCTCAGCAAAAAAGGACCCCCCACATGGAGAATCAGAAACTGAGGGAAAAAAACTGAATCTGTTCCTGCATCTTCATGTTCAGATTCAAAATCTTGAATTTATTCAGGAAAAGAGGAATCCATCTTTCTTATACCAAAACAAAATACTTTACAAAAAGGATCAATGGCCAGAATTAAATCCTGAATAAATCTAGTAAACTACCTCTATTCAAAGAAAATTGAGTAGGAGTAGAAACATTATTGGTTTTCTGTCTTTTTGACAGGAAAAAATGGGGCTGACCATGTTACTAATGGCAGCAACTGGGATGGGCACAAAATTCTGGCACAACAAGTAAACCTTCCTTGTTTCCTCTCCCAGGACTGACAAGCATGGCTCTCCCATGCTCACTGAGGGGAGCTCAACAACAACAGAGGGTGTGGCTAACCCCGTCCTTAGTGGCTGTAGGTGCTATATCAGAGGGATCTGCAGTAAAATATGAGTGTTTTGAGGTACAACTAATGGCCTCAGAAGAGTCATCTACCTGTGGCTGAGGCCAGTTGCAGGCCTGCTGTGGTGGCAAAGACTGTTTGCTTAACTTTTTCTTTCTGGATGAAGGACCAACTGTGGGACCATTGTTCCACTGTCAAGCAAAAAATGGTGCCTCTCCTGAGGAAGACAGGCAGCAAATGCCGGTAAATCTACCAGTCCGCAAAAGTTACATTTTTGCTGACAGAAAAAAACATGATAAAAACCACTCAAAAACTATCCCAGCCTCATCAAGGAAAAATGAATATAGTCTTTGCATGTTTTCATATAGTTAACACTACTTTTAAACTGACAGAAAACAGAGAGCTCCATTTTAAAGTACATTACAGTCTCATGATAGTCCATTAAAAAACAGCATTAAAATAACTTTCCTGAAGAGGAAAGTAATAAAACATCAATAAATTAAAAAATATATATTTTTTTTTCCCTAAAGGCAACTTATCTGCTCAGCAAAGGAAAGTATAAGCCAACTGTTGATCCTCAAAAGCCTCAGAGGACCATTCTCTTTTGTGGCAGTAAAGCTCTGAATGGCTTCACCCCCAAAGTTGTCTTTTAGTCAGCTCAGCTCGAGCTCCTTGATAGCATGGGTGCATGAAAGGTGTCCTGAAGCTGTGAAAGCTGGTCGGCCTTTATATCCTTGACAGGCTATAACCTATATAGCTAAGGCTACTGCAGCAGTGATGAATATAATGAAAATTACATGCTTCTTCTGCTTAATGTACAGCTAAGGCTATACCCAGAGATACTTCTAGACACACTAGAGAGGCAGTGAGATGGGAGTTCTTGAGCGAATGTATAGAAAAGTTACAATGATATGAGAATTTTTAGGAAGACATACCATTACTGAGACTACACAAAATAGTTTATTCCCTCATGTCTGCTCCTTTAAGGTGTGTACAGAGTGCTTTGTATCTTACGTCATGGAAGAAGTGATGTTTTTCTGGTCACTTCTTTAAGCTCATTGAAGATGTTTTCCTAGTAGAACCATCCCATATAGTGATAATCTCCATGGAAACAACAGTGTGGGGATATCAGACATGGCATGCACACACACTGATTCAGTCAACTACTGGGACGTCTACCTGCTTTGTGCATTTATGTGTTTGATGTGAGAGTAAGCATTGCCCCAGCCATCACTAACAACTGGTTTGTAATATCATGTTCTTTGTAGAAATCCTCATAGGACAGCTAGTATTTGAACTTAACTTCCCTTCCATTTCTCTGATGCAATTGCCAGGAGTCAAACCCAGGCTGGCACCAGCACTAATGATATCCTTATTCACGTTTTAGTATAGCTGAAGTCTCAGATGTGGAGCTGTTACCTCACATGCCAATCACCTAGAAAATATCAAAATGTTATAATTAAGATAACAATAAATCATACATCTCAGTCAGTGAAAATGCAGCTGAGATCTTGGAGTTGGAATATATAAGCTTTGAGGACATAGGGTGTGCTTAACTTTCACTATCAGTCATTAACTACCATGGAAAATGCAGCGGTGCTGGAGTTGGCATTGTAGGCTTACAGCGGTAGGTTTTCCAGGTTATTTTCCAGTTAGGGTGGTTTCTATTTAGAATTTGCTTACCTTCATTTTGTCCATATGGATTTTTCCATAGCTGCCCTGGTGTCTCCCCATATGCAAGTCATATTCAATAAGCTGATATGTGAGTATTCAGACTGTTATAGATGCATACGCTATATGCAATTGTGTATGCATCCGGCAAAAGGCTAGCACCCTATTCAGGATTATTTCCCTGTGATAGGCTGTCACTAATCCGCTGTCATGAAATGGATAAATGGTGCTTTGGAAAATGATTGAATGAATGATTATGTATCCATTGTGACATATTTTATATTTAATAAACTTAATTCTGGTGTTGATAGTAGAGGCTTTTTTCATCAGTTGTGGACAGAGCCATCTTGTATAGCAAATTAAACATTAATATAAGAACATGAAGAACATAATATAAGAACAAAAACCATCTGATCGACAATAAAGTTTACTTTGAGTTTGATAAACATATAAAGCTGCAATATTTTTTGATTTGGTAGTAAGGAAAATGAATTGTTTCTTCTCAGACTCTTTTCATTTATAACCTGAGCAGCAAAAATAAGTATAATAAGATGCATACAAAATTCACAGCTTTAATGTCTCTCGTTCTTTCTCTCTCTCTTTTCTTTTCTTATATCATACAGACAATTAATCACCATATTTTTACAGGTGGGAAGAAACTGTGTCACCTGTAAAAAGCCCATGGAAACAGAGTGGGGGTATTCAAACTCCAAGAACCATGAGGCAGAAATCTATCTGTGCCAATATGCGTCTCTATTCATTTATTGCAAAGTCATTCTACAAAGATGTTTTTTGCTAAATTTATCTGGCGCAGTCATTTGGAAAGCTTGTTTTCATTACTCTGCAGTGATTTAAGACTTAAAAATGGGTGGCTGACATACAGTGTAAATCGCACCGGAATAACGCAGCGTGTGAGTTATAACAAGACATCAGAAAGCAGTGAGACTGATTGCTGTTCTTCCAGTCCTCATCATCTCTGATTCCAAGTTTAATTTATTTAACTGCAAATAAATCCATTTCAACACTGTTGGTTATCTGTGCATGTGTTGAAGTTAATAATTTAGTAATTTGTACTGTTAACTTGTTTACTATTACCAGCAGTATTAAGATTCTGCTCTTCTGCAGAGTGTACCTACTTTTATTTTTCCGGAACACCTGAATGAATTTCATTTATCGCTAAAACATGTCATGTTTCATAGGAGGGTCTTGTAACTTAAATTGATTCCCTTTATCAAACTGATTAAAGAGTTAAAGAGTTATGAAAAGGATGCTTTACTGCTGATACCTACTGAAGGACATTTTACATGACCATCACTTATTTTATCTACGTATTTAAATGATAGGGTTTTTGTAGTTTTAATTAAAACACACACATTCTTTTATGGGATTTTAGACCTACCGGTACATTAATTTCTTTGTTGACAAAAGGCCTTAATGGATACTTGAACCTGTTCCCCTACTGTATTGCCTTTACTGCTGCTGTTACTATTATGTGCTGCTAAATAAATGTTTTTCTTATCAAGACATTGAAATCTGATTTGTATCAAACTCATGCTGGTGTTTGTATTAGGGGTATAAAAGAAACAGCATTTTGAACTCTGCCATTTCTTCTGTTACATGATGCTCCTTAATCAGATTATAATGTGACATGCATATGATTAATTAGATCTTTCAGCTGGGAGCCATATAAATGGGACAAAGGGGTCCAAGGTTATAAATGCATGCAAACTTCCTTAACAGTATGCAACTGGATGGATGAAACATGAAGAATAAATGAGAAATGTAAGATGAACTGAGATGCAATATAGTCTTTAAATTCCTGGGAAGCAATGACGTTTTCATATTAGAGGTATGTAAAAAATCCGTTTTGTATAAACATACCCAAGGGCTGTCCATTTTGCAAACACAGATATCTTTCTTAGAGAAAAGTGCATCACTTCACAAAAAAACAAAAACATCAGATAAAACAAAAGTTTAGTGCCTCGTATTAAAGCTGCATCCTCCGACACGTATTTTACTAAACCTGTTCTTTTTCCTTTCTATTGACAGTAAAAGACATATGAAGCATCAGTAATGCATTTCCAAGAAAATGTATATATCAAATTACACTTCTGAACGTTGATGCCACAGGCAAAAAACAAATATCAAGTATCATTCCTTGCCAGTAATTGTATTTACATATTTACGGAAATTCTGGTTAACAGGAGGCAAAAAAAGAAAAAACAGATAATGCTAATCTGGAAAATTATTACATCACCACAATATCGGTACATGTTCTCTGTGAATTAAAACTATAACTTCAAAGTTCAAGTTTTTGTGATATAGCACTCCAATAACTATTAATATTCTATAAAAGATTATAAATTATGTTTAAAAAATGTAAGCGCACTCTAACATGTTACATGATATAAAACCTGTGCAGGTCTGGAACTGGAAATAGGTGGCTAATGTGTGACTTAAACACCACTGGTACTGTACAACACGTAGGGTTTCAGGACAGGGCTTGCGTTTATTTTTTTTACATTTTAAAGACAGAATATCAGAATGTATAAATTAGGGAATAATTTTGTATTAATTTAAACTTGCTTTCTCATATTTAATGCAATTTTCTTAGGAGAGATTTTTTTTACTTCAGAGTAGTTTAGTTCTGGTCTTCCCATATTCCTCAACATTTAAGCCACAAGGCATTAAGAAAGAAAATGCTGCACACGAGCAAATGATGAAAACTGTGAACCTAAAGATGTAAATAAAATCTTCATTCGGCTAGTAATTCTGCATGTTTAGCATTTGGGGAAATGTAGCTGCCTTCAAAATTGTATGTTGTTCAGACAAAGGTAAGATACTTACTGTAATAATGTCACATTGCTGAAAAAGGTTTATGCAGAAAGTGTTGGGAAGTTTAGTCAACAGGTAGTTTTAGGGAGATGTGCATGTGTTTATGTGAGGGGCGGAATGTGTGAGTGTGTATGTGGGTTGTGAGACCGGTCATACTTCCACATTCCCCTAGACTAATGGTTAAAACATGCAACAGTGGGTCAGGGAAAACCACTAGACACTAGAGATACTCTACATAGCCCCCCCCCCAAAAAATAAACAGAGAAAGGCAATGTGGATTGGGGGGGCACTAGATAGCAGGGATAACTGTTTCATCCTGTGCCTTAACGGGACTAGCCACCAAGGATAACTGTATGCTATTGTGCCTTAAGAGCATTTATTCAAGATATGGATGGGGGGGGGGGTGACATTAGGCACCATAGATAACAGAACATGCCTCAATGACATTTATACAATATGGAGGATGGGAGGGGTAAAGCTTGGCACCAAGGATAATAGATGATGCTATAAGGACGCTTGCGAAAAGAAAGAAAATGATGTGGGCTGAGGGATTATTGGTCACCAGAGTTACTTTAAATAATCAGCCTTTAAGGCAATAAAGTTGAGTCAAACCCTGCACCCTCCCACCAAGGGTATTAGTCCACTGAGCCACCAGTAGACATTGGGGAAAGTAGGGAAATGCAAATAACAGTATAAGAAGTTAACACTTACAAGCTATAGGTGAGAAAGGCTTTGAACCCTGCAGCACTGACTCCAGAACTATGCTAATTGATATGTTATGTTTGCAAGGGTTTCTTTATCATAAAATGATGATCTTGGACTTTATTCAAGGCTTGCACCAGTAGGTGAGATATAAGGGGGAGGGACAGAGCACAAAGCATACCGCTCAACCTCAAAGTGCAAGAAATATAGTCAAAGCCAAAACTAATGAGGTCAAAGACAAACAACTGGTGATGGAGGGTTTATTTTTCCTTTTTATAAACTTAGAAAGTCACTAGAATTCTGTATTCTCATAAATTTACTGAAGGATGTTAAGTGTGAAAAACTAAAATATGGCATTGATGACTGACTGTACTCATTCATGATTTCAAAGGCCAGGAAAAAGGAGGCACTAAGGACTTTCTGACAACTCAAGGACAGGTTTGGGTGAGTGTGTGTGTGTGTGTGTGTGTGTGTGTGTGTGTGTGTGTGTGTTTGTTTTAATGTGTGTGTGTATGTATGTGTGTGGGATAGTAAGTGAAGGAGAGTGCCTGTGCCAATGAGATGCATGGGACGTCAGTGCTAACTACAGCAGGAAAGTGCTGATCTGCAGTTGCAGTAGTTACTGGTGATTCAGAGACATGCAAATTAGCCAATAATTAGGTCTTTCATCATTGTTGCTAATGTGTGTCTGTGTAACAAATTAACCCATTGTGGAAACAGCCCTTTTTATCACACCCCATATCATGAGCAGTGGGGCTGTTTCTGAATCTTTGAAACTATTTTAAAGGTATAGGATCTTTTGTGTATGCTTAAATTCTGTAATCATGTGTATATGTCTAATCTTGTCTGTAATCATGTGTATAGGTCTAATCTTGTCTGTAATCATGTGTATTGGTCTAATCTTGTCTGTAATCATGTGTATTGGTCTAATCTTGTCTGTAATCATGTGTATAGGTCTAATCTTGTCTGTAATCATGTGTATATAATCATGTGTATTGGTCTAATCTTGTCTGTAACCATGTGTATAGGTCTAATCTTGTCTGTAATCATGTGTATTGGTCTAATCTTGCCTGTAATCATGTGTATACGTCTAATCTTGTCTGTAATCATGTGTATAGGTCTAATCTTGTCTGTAATCATGTGTATAGGTTTATTCTTGTCTGTAATCATGTGTATAGGTCTAATCTTGTCTGTAATCATGTGTATAGGTCTAATCTTGTCTGTAATCATGTGTATAGGTCTAATCTTGTCTGTAATCATGTGTATAGGTCTATTCTTGTCTGTAATCATGTGTATAGGTCTATTCTTGTCTGTAATCATGTGTATAGGTCTAATCTTGAAGGAAAACTTATTCAGTTTTCAATAAGGAAAATACTACAAACTCTACTCCTAATGTTTTTGACCACATGTTGGGGATTTGAAGCAATATCTGATTAGCAGAACTAACTTTTTGGGCATGTCATGGCTGGGGCAGGAATATTTTTTTGTTTATAATAGAACGTGAACTGATACTCATTACATAGTAACCTATGTTGTAGATTTATCCAGATGAAGTAGAGAAGGACAAAATAATGCTGAGACAGATGAGATGCTAAGGATATAAATATGAGTTAATAAGATATTAATCCAACAGCAGAAACAAAAGCAAGCTGTATATACTATATATAAATAAATAATAGAAGAAGCTGATGTAATTATTAGGTATGTAGGTAGGGTAGGATATTAAAAAAATAATAATCTGGAACAGATTTGTGTGTTAAAGTCCTTAAATATCTGACCTCACAAAGTATTAGGAAGCATAAATATGCATGCATTAGGTATACAAAATATCAACACTGTTAATTAATAACATAATATTTTTCTATATTAGGAGCACAATGAAAGATATTGGGTACAAATTAATCTGATGAAGTCTCCTTGAGAGATGAAAGAAATTTTAATGAAGTAATATTAAAAAAATCAGTTTTATGTTGTTGGTTATTTATTACAGTTTCTACAATATTTCCAGACACCCATTTTATATTTATTTAGCAAACAAGCATTTAAAAAGTACAACTTACTTGAAATTTTGATGTCTGAAAAAATGCATTTTGGAAAAATGGTATATCACTCTATCAGACTATATGTATGTGTATATATATATATATATATATATATATATATATATATATATATATATATATATACACACATATGGATCCCTCTCAGTTGATCAAGTTACTTGAAAGTCATTTCAATGAGACAGTATGATCGAATTTCTGAAAACTCAAAGCATTTGAATGGAGATCGCGATAGAGTGTAGTGTGGAGATAGTGAGGACTGGGAAATTTATTTATTTTATTTTATTTGCATTTGTTTACTGGGATAGTCTATTGGGCCAAGGTGAGCCCATTTTCAGTGGAGGCTCGGGGAGAAAAGCTCTCGAAACATAATATATAAAAAAAAAAAAATGTGTATTTTTCCACTTTATATGATTGGTGTATTTTCTATGTATTTGACTATTTTCATGTACTACTTCTATTCAATTGCCCTGTTTTTAGCATTAATGATGCTGTACCTATCTTTGTCTTTGTCTGTTGTCTATTGTACTTAACTTTGTGGAGCTTTTCTCCCCGGGCCTCTACTGAAAATGGACATATATCCAGCTAGACTAGCCCGGTCAACAAATGTAAAATAAATAAATAAAGAAATTACATGGTACATATAATAAAATATGTGACAAACAATTACCTATACTATAAGGATATATTACAAATGAGTAGCATATTACAATTTCAGTACAACACCATATAGTGGAAAACTAATAGACAGTACATTCTGAAAACATACAGTAGTTCAATACAAAAAACAGTCACTGGAGAGCTAGATCATGGCTTTTAACAATACCATACATAATATGCAGTAGATCTAGATGGTGATAGGAAAAGCTTGGTGTGAAATTTACGCAAGATAAAAGATATTTATATCTAGGTAGAGTTTAGAGAGTTAGGGCTATTGCCAGGATGGGCAATAGGGGTATGGTTGAAGGTTAAACCATAACAGACATTTAGAAACATGGCCTGGTGATAAGAGCAATTAAAGGAACAGCTTTAATATAGAGTGAGTGCAGAAGAAGAGTCCATCAGAGCAGTTAAATACAAGTGTCAGGGTATATAGAGCAAGAGGAGGCAAGTGGAGAGGGGGGTTCAGGTTACAGCAACTACAGCCTTTGTGCAGTTGCACTGCCATAGTGAGGAAAGATGTTTCAGGGAATTCTTTAAGAGAGGGGTACTGTTGATAAACCTTATTGATGGTGGGAAAGTATTGCATAGTGTAGCTATTTACCATTTTCCTCAATGTAGTGTGATCTCAGAGTTGTTATATATAATTTACAGGGGGTATGGGTAGTGCAAGGGGGCTTGCCCCCCCTCCTGCAAAAATGTAAAAAAAAATGTTTTTTTGTGTTTTTTATACTGTTTGAGTTTTGGAAATTCGATCATATCATCTTGCCAGTATGAATTTCAAGTATCTGAAAACTCGATCAACTGACATAGATCCATATAGATAAACACACGCACATATATATATATATATATATATATATATATATATATATATATATATATATATACAGATCTAGATATATAAATTACACACACACACACACACACACACACACACACACACAGCTAGATTGATATAGATAGGTATATACGTGCGTGTGTGTGTGTGTGTGTGTGTGTGTGTGTGTGTGTGGTGTAACTAATTATGGTTTCACATGAGTATATAATAATCATTATTCTGAAAACAATAATCACCATGTTTTTAGTTTATAGTACACAAGAGGGAAAGGAGTGAAATCTATTGGCCTGATTTAACAAGTAGTCTAATTATGTTATTAATGAATGTTTGGACACTATACAACATTTATTTTTTACACCCATGCATAACAAGAATAAATCATTACTAGAAAGGGCTGTCAGATGATGTGGCTATTGAAACTGAAGGCTACAATCACTTTGCAATATGTCAAACAGCAAAAACAAAAACCTCTTACTTCCCTTAAGAACTCTGTTCAAACAGTTCAAAACGTGTAACAGCAAACAAAAAGAGCAGGGCCCACACAGGCCAATATAATCCAGTAATTTTATTATAAACAGACGTGAGTGCTTTTGGGTAGATCCCTTCTTCAGACAACTGCATAAAACCATACATAAAAAACAACTTTAAATAACAGCAAAGGCTCATTAAGGGCTCATCAATCAAATACAAATCAATCACAAACATTGTTTAATCCGCTTCTTTTTTAGTGCAGGTTTTAAAGGAATAGAGTTATTTAGCCCCGGTGGGCTGTCTGCTGCTAGCTCTATGATCCATTGTGCTTCAGTGCATTCAGTTTTGTTTAGTACATCTCCCCCTCTTTTATTCATTCTTACAATATATAACACCAAGAAAGAAAAAAAATGATCAGGAAAAAGTGTTATATGCTGGTATAAAGCATTATGTGAATCCTTTAACCTGACAGAAGAAAGATGGTTTAAAATCCTAGTCTTTAATTTGCAGTTAGTTTTGCCCACATAAAAACTTGGGCAAAACTTACACTGTGCCAAATAAATCAGGTTTTCTGTGTGACAATCAGCATAAAATTTAAAAGTGTACTTTTTCCTTTTAGTAGTGTGTATGAAATAGTTACAACTACTGATATGTTGACAAGCCCTGCAGTGTTTACCAAACAGCCTAAGTGACCACTAGCCCACTTTTCTACTTAGAAAAAGAACTCACTATATTACCCAGCCATCCTTCAGAGTAGTCAGGAACAAAAGAACTTTACACCCAATGACTTTATTTCTGCCCTACATCAATGTAACTGGAGACCACTATCACAACTACCCCTGATGAAGCAGTTCAAGAGTTTAATACATCCTTCTTACAAATATTAAATCAACATGCACCCACTAGAAACACTAGATGCTCCTTGTTTAACTGGTGCTACTAAATCCATCCTCAAAGAAAGAAACAAAGCACTGTTAGATTACCATAAAAACAGAACTCATACCACAAAACAACACTACTCAGAGCTCCGCAATAAAGCCAAAAAGTATGTTAAACTAGATAAAATTAACTATTATCAAAACCTCCAAGAAAAACATATTCACAACCCCCCAAAATTCTGGTCACCTGTAAACTCTATACTACTACCAAAAAAATCTGCTACCCCATCTCGAGCTATAACAAATAATCTAGAAAATATCCACACCCAGTTTAACAAATACTTGACTGAAACTGTTAAGACCCTTGCAGAAACCTTAACTAAAAACAGTAACAATGACCCACCCCCACCCAAGTCACCACAAGCACCTATGACAACAACCCCCACTTCTGCCTAAACCTAGTCCCAGTCAACTCCATTTTAAAACTCCTCCACCAGCTAAACCAACCACCCTGGCTGATGATAACTTACCAGCTGAATACCTACAAATAGCCACATAAGCTATAGCTCATCCAGTCACAATTCTAATAAACAGATCAATATTAGAGTGTAAAGTACCTGCTTTATGGAAAATCTCCCACATCATACCACTGCACAAAGGAGGCAATTCCGTAGAATTAAACAACTATTGGCCTATAGCTCTTATCACCCCTATCAAAAATACTAGAAAGAGTTACACACACACACACAGCTAATGAACTACCATCTAAAAAACAACCTCTTATCTAAATATCAGCATGGATTTAGACCCTTCCATAGCAGCACCACTGCTCTTATGTCCTTTACCAACACAATTAACAATCATAGAAATATGGGACATCTAGTCTCAGCCATTTTTCTAGACCTGTCAAAAGCTTTCGATATGGTCAGCCATAATAAACTCCTCACCACACTATCCAGCCTAAATATGAACTCCCTCTCTATCTCCTGGTTTAAAGGTTACCTATCAGGGCATCAACAAACAGTATCATGGCAGAGCCAACTATCCGCTCTACTACCAATATCCATAGGAGTCCTTCAGGGTTCGATATTTGGCCCATTACTTTTCTTCTTGTTTACTAACCAACTCTCTACCGCCACACCCAATGCCTCTGTAGTTCAATATGCAGATGACACCACCCTTTTATGTGCAGCCCACACACTTCATGACCTCCAATCACTAACCCAAGAATGCCTCTCCCTTGCCGAGACCTGGTTCACCAATTCCCAACTTATCTTAAATCCAAATAAAACAAAATTTCTCATCTTTGGACCTGACAAATCTCCTCCATATGACAACCTTACCATAATGTCCATGAACAATACCAGGATCACCCCCCCCCTCCCATACCAAACTCTTAGGAGTAGAAATAGACAATAACATCATATTTGATATTCATATAGCCCAAACTATCAAACAAAGTGCACAAAAAAACTCAAACTCTTCTATCAAAACAAATCATATCTGACTAAACATACTAAATCTACCATAGCTAGGACACATTTACTGTCCTCCCTCCTCTACACTACCCCAATATTGACTAATCTTCTCAAGACTGACCTAAACAAACTAGAAGCTTGTTACAACAAAACTGCTAGATTTGCTACAGAAACCCCTTATAGGACCCACCACTGTATTGCACTCAAACAGCTAAATTGGTTAGAACATCCTCACCTACTAAACTCAACCAGTTAATGCTGACGCACAAGCTATACCACTACCCAACTGAAATCCCAGCACTCTAGACACTAGTTACACCTTATTCTACAACAAGAATCCTAAGATCAACAACCCAAAGCCACCTACAAGTCATCAAATACAATAATGAAGCCGAGAAATCCCTCTTTGGCTATTCCATCTCAAAAGCATGGAATAACCTACTTTGTCACCTCACCTCCAATACCTCTACCACACAATTTAAAAAAAAACCCTCACGGTTCATTTTATGAATATCTGGATATGCTCCTGTAATTCCCCAGGTTAAACAATGTATCAACAACTTGTCCCCACCCCAAACATAATACACCCCACTACTAAATAACCCTTATATTCAGACTCGCTTGCCTAAATAGCATTACTTCACCATCAACAACCCTGTATCAACCTCACTATTATCCGGTTTCAAACTATGTTGTTCTATATTATAACAAACTTACATCTCTAGAGCTAATGGCTGTATAGCATCTACTACCTAACATACAAACTGGTCTCTCAATCTCACAGTACCCTTTTATGTACTCCTATACTCCACATGACTCCAATGTACTATTGACTTGTATTTTAATTTCTTTTAAATTGTTTGTACAATTTACATCATATCATGTACACTGGCCATCTGTGTTTATTCCTATTACTATTGCATTGTTATGAGATGTTTTTATGTAATATTAATGTGATTCTTAGGTAAACACTACGTATCTAACTGGAGCTTTTCTCCCCAGGCCTCCGCTGAAAATGGACCTGTGTCCAGTTGGACTTTCCGAATAAACAAATGTAAAATAAATAAATAAAATAAATAAGTTCATACATTCATAGACTGTGGTCTACAATGTTTTGGCTAAAAACATTTAATGCACTGACACCAAAAAGTTAGAATCATAAACTTTACCACTTATCAATGTATCTAACTGAGCTTTAAATATTGTGAAACTTAATGCAGTTCTGTTTAAAAAAATGTTAAAATTCAAATTAGAAAATTTCTGAGTAAGATCATTTGAGCTCACTTCTAAATTCAGGAAGATTTGTTTCATATCATCTTTGTTGCATTAAAGGCAAAGATCACCTTCCCCCTAAAATACCATTGTGTAGAGTACACAAGTGGAGCATCTTGCACCTTCCTTTGAAGCATAAATCTTTAACAGATGTAATATACTTAGTAAATATCCTCTGAACTTACCCCAATTTGTAAGTTTGTCCCTATTATATAAACATTATATATATATGTTCTTTGTCTTTTCAGCTTTTTCCCAGTAAGGGGTCGCCACAGCGGAACTCCGGTCTGCTAATGATTGGCAATAGATTTTTACGAAATGCCGAGGTGCCAGCTCGATGCATATATATATATATATATATATATATATATATATATATATATATATATATATATATATATATATATATATGTATATATATATATATATATATATATATATATATATACACACATATATATATATGGGTCTAAGATATATGGCCGAAAATCCATTTGGCAGGAAATTTCTTACATAGGGTCCAAATCCATTTGGCCAAAAATCCATTTGGCCGAAAACACTAATGACAGTGTATATGCCCTGTTCCCCATTGTAGTGTGGTCTCAGAGTGAGAATAATAAAGTAGGGGGGGTGTGGGGGGCACAGTTCAGTTTAGTAATGTCTGCCATTATTTAATATTGTCTAATTGCTATTGATACTATCAGGAAGTAGTTCTAAACCTAATTAGGTGGGAGGCTTCACCTCCCACACCCCCTTGTGCGGGGCTGTGCCCCCCCCCTACTTTAATATTCTCACTCTGAGATCTAAAATATATAAAGTTACTAGAGTCTAACTCTGGTTTAGTATGTGATTTGTAAAAGGTCCTCATATTATTACCTTCACATAATGATACATTTTTTATTTGTCTCATATTTTTGTCTCAGAGTTTTAGTCTTAATAACACTAAAATATTGATCAAAGGTTATTTTATTTGTAATATTAATCCCTAGGTCTAAGATTTCATTAACTTCTGATAATTCTGAGTCCTCAAATAATGGTGGTTGCTTTATCACAGTTTAGCCAAAATTCATGACATGGCATTTCTATTAAAAAGTAACCCATTATATTTGGCCCACGTAGAGATGTATTACAAATAACTATTGGTATGTAAGTACTCTTCATCTGAGATGGCCACAAAATCTACTCTGCAGGCATTTGCAAATGCTTTCATCCAACAATTACTATTGGTGGGAAATGTAGCCATCACTAAATTAAATAGGAAAGGTCCTAGGACTGATCTTTGCAGTACAGCCAATGTAGTTTACATATTATCTGAAAAAGTATCATTGATAGTAACAACTTGTGTTCTGCCACTAAGCCATTTCTCAATCCTCTTTGCTAAAAAACAGTTAACTTGGAATTTTTTCTTTTCTGTAATTATTAAAACAATGAGTAAAAAAGTTTTTTCCAATACTGATGTCAAACTTATGGGTGTGTAATTTGGGGTAGTAACATATGACCCTTCTTAAATATTAAAATAATACCTAATATTTTCAATGCACTTGGAACATAGTCATTCCTTAAAATACCACTATACATATTCCTTAATACTGGAGTCAAGTTGCCTTTCATAGATGATAATAAAATCCACTGAATATCACTAGGGCCCACAATTGCATGTATCCTTGCTCTATCAGGGAATTTAAGCACCATCTCCGCAGATATAGTTGGTCATCTTTCTGTTGCCAGTAACATTAAATCAGAGAGCATTTTCTTAATTTCTTAACATCATTTTGGAGACAATATACTCTTGTAGACATTAAACTTGGCTTTAGACAAACAGGATTTACTGTATATAGTTTTCCTTTATTACAGACAGTAATTTAATAGCATAATTCCTAATATACTAAATGGAATCTTGAAATATTTCTCATTGTAAACATTTACTCAATGTGTATAGTTTTTATTTATTATAAATCGTAATACAACAGATGAGATCATTATCGGTGTAAAGCTTAAGTCACATTTCTTGAAATAGGAGAACATATAGTTTCAATACAGGAGAAATACTGTTTTCTGGTACAATGACATACAACTTAATTGACTAAGGTATACAGTGATATATAATAAGGGCTTGTGCTCAAGACAAGTAAGCTTCAGAAAAATTGTCCAGCTTAGGAGTTAAAGCAATCACCTATTATGTAGGTAGTTTCAAAATATATATACTCAGAAATAAACAAATCATTATCTAATATAGAGTTTAACACTATAAAATACTGCTATATTTAAGGTGTATGTTTAACTGTGGCAATACTCAGATCTGCTCTGAGTTACAGCACAATGGCAATACAGATACAGAACCAACTGATATTGCCAACATATTAACTGCCAGGTTCTGCGTGAACTTTACCCTCTTTTCACCTTCTAAAGGGCCTATCACAATACCTGAGGAATGACAAGTCCCTATTATCACAGCTACACTGGTAAAAACCACACTATCCAAAGCCAAGAATACAGCTTTCATGTGACCTGATAATATCCCTGGCTGTGTTCTACATGAATTACAAAGTGAACTGGCACCACACCTAAGTACCCTGTTCAGTCACAGCCTCATTTCAGGCTTTCTTCCTACTGAATGGCACACTGCTATGGTCATCCCATTCCACAAAGGATGAGCGATTACAGACCCTGGGAACTACCACCTCATAAGCCTGAAGAGTCTGATATGTAAGGCTATGGAGCGTATCATCATGGACCTTATAAATAAGGACATTGGGAATCTCCAAACTCTGGACCCTACGCAGTATGGGTTTGTGAAAGGTAGATCATGCCTGCTCAACCTGATAGACTTCTTCGAGTCTGTCACCAGAGCTGTGGATGAGGGCAAGGTAGTTTACACAGCCTACCTAGATCTTGCCAAGGACTTCGACACCATCCCTCACTCAGGAATCATAGATAGACTCACTAAACTAGGCATAAACCCCGATGTAATAAGATGGGTTGCCAACTGGCTCATGCTAGAACCCACACTCCAAATCTGACTACCGACCAGTTACAAGTGGGGTCCAATAGGGATCAGTCCTCGGTCCTTTCCTGTTTGGCATCTACTTCTCTGAAGTTCAAGCCAACGCAAAGGGACTCTGGCTGACCAAGTTCGCTGTTGATTGCAAACTGGGAGCCATTATTGATTCTCCAACTGATGTAGACATTCTACAAAAAGGCCTCAATGACACCAATGACTGGTGCCAGAACCATGGCCTTAAGCTCAATACCAAAAAGTGCATTGTCATTCCCTTTGGGAAAAATCCGGTGCCCATGAACTACCACATAGATGATAGTCCACTAAACACCAAAGGTGTGATAAGAGACCTGGGGACACAGGTTGACAGCAACCTCTCCTTTGATAACCACATTGCCACTGTAGTCAGAAAGTCCATCTATGTGGCACATCTCATTACAAAAGGTTTCTCATCCAGGAAGAAAGAGGTCATAATCCCTCTCTACTTGTCTCTCATTAGACTTAGTATAGAATACAGTGCCCCATTTGGTATGTACCTCATTAGATACCTACAACAACTGGAAAGGCCACAAAAGTACCTCACTAAGAGGATCCTAGGCCTTAGACACATGCCCTATACTGACAGACTTAAAAAAGTCCAACTATACTCTGTTTCTTATCGCTTACTTAGAGGCGATCTCTGCTTGACCTACAAAGCCATGTCTGACCCAGAGCTGCTAGATATGCTACACCTAAAGAAATCCCAATCCCTCCATGCCACACGCTCCAGGAACCTTAACCTCATTACCACAATAAACAGAACATGCTGGAGGGACAGGTTCCTAACCCAGAGACTTTCCATACTCTGGAACAAACTTCCCATTCACATCAAGCAGTGCACTTCACTGACCCTCTTTAAGATAAATCTTGACAAGTGGGTCGGCCATAGGAAGTTCACCCCGGGGATCACTTCAGTGGCCTTGCTTGACAGGGGCACTGGGAACTAACTTTGGGTGGCATGATGCTAGGAAATCTTCTTGGGCTAGGCTTTTATAGGCTGCAGGGCCATTAGTCTAGTACACACCTATGAACCTATGAACCTATGAGATGGCATGGAGGCACAAAGAAAATGCACATAAAGTGAAAAAAAAGATGAGGTTTAAGCATAGGCTTATATTCAATTTTCCATGGGTAAAGACATAATTTAGAAGTTCATAGGTTCATAGGTTGGTACTAGGCTATCAGCCCTAGGGCCTATACAAGCCTAGCCATAACAATTCCCTGGCTATTTCTTCCCACATTATTTACTTTCCTGGACCCCTGTCTAGCAGGGCAACTGACGTGATCCCTGGGGTGAATTTCCTTTCTCCCACCCAGTCGTCAAGATTCCTTTTGAAGAGGTCCAAAGAGGCACTCTGCTTGACATGTATGGGCAATCTATTCCAGAGTCTGGGGAGTCTCTGGGTCAGGAACCTATCCCTCCAGCATGTTTTGTTTATTGTGATGACAAGGTTTAGATCCCTGAAGCGTGTAGCTCTGAGGGATTGGGATTTCTTTAAGTGTAGCATGTCCAACAGCTCTGGGTTTGACATGGCCTTGTATGTTAAGCAGAGATCGCCTCTGAGTAGACGATATGCGACAGAGTATAGCTGGAGTTTTTTAAGGCGGTCAGCGTAGGGCATCTGCTTTAGGCCTGTGATTCTTTTAGTGAGGTATTTCTGAGGCCTTTCCAGTTGTTGCAGATGTCTTGAGAGGTACATACCAAATGGGGCGTTGTATTCTATAATGGGTCTAATGAGGGATGAGTACAGTGGGACAATGACCTCCTTTTTTCTGGATGAAAAGCCCTTCGTGATGAGGTGTGCCACAAAGAAGGATTTCCTGACTGTTGTGGCAATGTGGTTATCGAACGTGAGACCACTGTCCACCTGTGTCCCTAAGTCTCTTATCACACTTTCTGTGTTTAGTGTACTGCCACCTATATGGTAATTCATGGATACATGTTTTTTCCCAAAGGGGATAACAATACATTTCTTGGCATTGAGCTTGAGCCCATGGCTCTGGCACCAAGCATCTGTTTCTGTAAGGCCCTTTTGTAGAGTATCCACATCATTTGGGGATTCAATAATGGCTCCCAGTTTGCAGTCATCTGCAAACTTTGTTAGCCAGAGTCCCTTAGTGTTGACCTGTACTTCAGAGAAGTAGATGCCAAACAAGAGCGGCCCCAGGACTGAACCCTGAGGTACTCCACTTGTCACTAGTCTGGAGCTGGATTTGGAGTCAGCTACTTTTATAGTGTGGGTTCTATCAGTAAGCCATTTAGCAACCCATTGGGTGACATAGGGATTAATGCCCAACTTAGTAAGTTTATCTATGATTCCAGAGTGGGGGATAGTGTCAAAGGCCTTGGCAAGGTCTAGATAGGCTGTGTGGACCACCTTACCCTTGTCCATGGCTCTGGAGACTGATTCAAAGAAGTTAATCAGGTTCAGGAGACAAGATCGCCCTTCACAAACCCAAACTGGGTGGGGTCCAGTGTTTGAAGGTTGCCAATGTCTTTGTTTATAAGTTCCATGATAATACGCTCCATGGCCTTGCAGATAAGGCTTGTCAGACTGATGGGACGGTAGTTTCTGGGATCCAAGGTGGATCCCCCCTTGTGGATTGGGATAACTGTAGCTCTACGCCACTCAGTGGGCACGAAACCTGAGGTGAGGCTATGATTAAACATGACACTTAGGTGAGGTGCCAGTTCATATTGTAGTTCATGTAGTACACAGCCTGGGATGTCATCTGGTCCCATGGATGCTGTATTCTTGGCTTTAGAGAGTGCGTTTTGTACCTGTGTGGCCGTTATTACTGGAATTTGGCAATCTTCCGGTATTGAGATGGGCCATTTAGGGGGTGAGAGGGGGGGTGAAGTTGGCACTGAATCGATCTGCCAGGATATTGGCAATATCCTTTGGATCAGTATATTTAATGCCATTCTGTTTTAGCTCAGAGCAGATCTGAGCATTGCCATTTAGATTTTTGACATAGTTATAGAATGCTTTGTGGTTGTCTTTGGAATCTTTGACAATTTTATTTTCGTAACTAGCTTTGGAGGATTTTATGAGGCATCTCAGTTTCTTACTGAGGCTAGTAAGGGAGTTTTTTGCATCCTGGGATTTTCCTCTTTTCTGCAAAAGTTTCTTCCTTTTGTTGTAAAGTTTGTTTATGGCAGGGGACCACCAGATTGGCTTCCTTTTTTTGGATGAGAGCATTTTGGTTCTATTTGGGATGGCACGATTCATGCATGAGTGGATGTGCTCGTACAGTGCCTTAGTGTAGGATTCAGCAGTTTCAGTTCCCGTCTGCATGGGTGTCATTAAGTTTGTCACTTCTGACTTAAGTAGCATGAAGTTGGCTTTGGAGAAGTTTTTTATGGTGGTTTCTTTACTGGGGGGGGTGGGGGTGGGATGTGGATGTTGACCTGATGAAGTCCATTTGGTGGATAAAAGTACTTATTACAAATAAAAGGTGAGTTATTCTGGTGGCTAAATTAGCTTGAGTTTTTCTTCAGTACTTTTATAGAAGAGGGATAAACAACTGTATGCCTGCAACAGGTCTGGCAATGCAGTGCTTGAAAAGTCGTACTTCTGTGATTTTAATGCAGTATTGTGCAGTAAACGGAAGGTCTATTTTTAATATGACTGTGCTTTGGGGGTTTTAAAGAATTTTAAAGGTATTTTGCAACTTTATGTAGAAGTTCTTGTTCAAAATAAATCTCGTTTTTAGTAAAACGATGGGGTACCTGTTATGATGAGGGACAGAGTAGATGAGGTGTGTATAGCTGCTTCAGATTATCTCTATTTGCTTTAACAGTATTTCATTTACAAATATCTTACTTCTGTGAATACAGGCTTTGATGCTTTAACAATAATTACTTCTGTGTGTATCTGTTGGGATTATATTTGTTGTTTTACTACCTGAATAGAGCTTGCAACTGGTCAACTCTGATCAGTGCTATAACCTAGTAAACAAAATTAACTACTTAATTAATAAATTAAATAAATATATACATAAACAAATAAATTAATAAGAAAATGTAGTACATTACTGCACTGGGTGATGAGGGGCACAGATAAGATTCCAAGGATACCCAATAACTCTTTTTGAACTCTGTCATTGTTTATGAGTTAGTTATGCATATTTTAAGACACCAAAGCATTGGGGGTGAAAGCAGTGGGAGTGGCAAAGGAAATTGATTATGTGGATGATTTAAGGTGGTGAAGGAATTTCCTAAAACTTACATTGTCCAGAATAAAGATAATAATAGCAACATGTTGTCAGAGTGTGGGAGGCTAATGCAAAAAGGAATTCAGCTTAAGTCAAAAATTACTATTCAGTGGATGAGGGTACAGTTGAGGATTTAAGTTATGCAAAAGATTTTGGGATATTATACAATGCAGAGAGCAGGGTTGCAAATTGTGAGCTGCACAAAGGTGGGCATTCTACAGACCATGGAAACTACAGACCCATAAGTCTTGCTAGTCTGATATGCAAAGCCATGGAAAGAATTATCATGGAAATGAGCAATAATGGCATAGGAAACCACCAGACACTGGATCCAGCTCAATATGGTTTCTTAAAGGAAAGATCATCCCTAGTCAACCTGGTGGACGTCTTTGAGAAGGTCACTAGAGCAATGGATGAGGACAAAATGATTCACACTGCCTACCTTGACCTGGCCAAGGCATTTGACACAATATTCTACTTGGGCATTGTTGACAAATTAAAGAGGTTAGGTACAAACCCTTATATCACCCAGTGGATAGTCAGCTGGCTCACAGACAGGACCCATGAAGTTAGAATTGAGGAGCCCCCTTTACAAAGAGGCCAGTCACAAGTGGATTCCCTCAGGGATTAGTCCTGGGTCTATTCCTTTTTGGCATTTGCTTCTCTGAAGACAAGGCCAATGTCAATAGCTTCTGGCTGACTAAATTTGCAGATAATTGCAAATTAGATGCTGTCATAGAATCTACCACTGACACAAATGTTCTCCAGGAAGGGGTGACACAGACAAACAACTTGTGCCAGAGCCATGGACTAAAACTAAATGCTAAGAAATGCAGAATAATATCCTTCAGGAAGTCATTCACCCCTGGTAACTATCACATTGACAACAGACCCCTAAGAGCTGACCCTGAAGTCAGGGACTTCGGGACACAGACAGTTATCTAGCCTTTGACCATCACATGACTACAGCAGTGAGGAAATAATTCTATGTTGTGTAAGTTATAAACACAGGTATGGCCTCTAGGTCCAAGGAAGTCATTGTTCGACTGTATTCAGCATTCATCAGACCTATCATTTAGTACAATTCCCCCTTTAGTATGTATCTAACCAGTCATATCCAACAATTGGAACATTCACAGAGTTTGCTCACTAAAAAGAATACAGGGAGTAAGTAACATGTCGTATGCAAACCACCTTGAGGCCCTATCCCTGTATTCTGTCTCCGACAGGTTGTTGAGGGGAGATCTATGTCTGGCATACAAGGCATTATTAGACCCCACTCTGATGGACCTCCTGCATATCCACATAACAAACAGCACCAGAATTACCCATTCTAAAGACTTAAACATTGCTTGTGATATAAATAGGACCAGCTGGAGAGACAGTAATGTATCCCAGAGACTACTCCTTTTCTGGAACAGGCTCCTCATCCATGTGAAGCAGAGTTCCTCCGCAACCCAATTCAAGTGTAACTTGGAAAATTGGATGGGAACAGGAAATTCAGCCCTGGTATTTCACCTATGTCCCTAATGGATACAGGCAGTCTGTAAATGGATCATCTCCCATGGCCCTCCTTGTAAATGTTTAATCTCCCAAGCCCCTGCTTTCACTTATCATGGGTACCAGAACTTATCAGAGGTTTGAGAAGCATAACTAGGCTTAAAAAGACTCTTGTGGTCATTAGCCTAGTAGACACCTATGCACCTACAAACAAATAACATATAACTTTTAAATGCTATGGGCAATGCAGTCTATATTTCATAAGGATGGTGTCCTTAAAGGGAAGTGTCAGAGACTTCAAAATATTTCGTGCTCAAATACTGAAGCACTTGTATAAGACCAGAAAACTGCATGTGTGCACTGAATGTGTTACATGTGGAAACTGTATGCATGTACTGCATGTATAACATGAAAACTATATAAATGCATAGATATCATATCTATGACACACAAATTAGTGCACAGCATGCATGACATATTGAAACGGTAATGCTTGCACCACAGATGCATGCATAAGTTCTGGCATGTATTATTCATCTGCATGACTTGGAAATTAGATGTAAGCACTCAATGCATGACATATGGAAACTGTAATGCATGCACTTTAGATATATGAATAATGCTGGTGTGTAGCATGTGTATGATGTGGAAATTGTAGGCGGGCATTGCATTTATGACATTTTGAAACTGCATTCTATACGTACACTGCATATGGAAATTATGCATGCACTGCAAATGTAGGCATAGAAACTAGTGTATATCATGTGTATAACATATGGGAGGTACAGGAAGACACTGCACTTATGGTATAAGGAAACTGTAAGTATGTACTGCAGATGGAGGTAAAAATACTGTTGAGTGTTATCTGAATGAGAAGTCACAAAAGTGATAACAATTCAATAAAACCCTGCAGTGAATACAACAAATGGCTTGCAAGCCATTTACAAAAGCCAATATGCTGGCTGTAGTAGCAGCAGAGTAATGGGCACCAGCACCACCACAAATACGGTAGAGCCAACCAATGTAGCGCAAATCCTTCCTGTTTTACATTGAACTAAGGAGGAAAAAGCAATAGTATTTTCTTGTGCCAGGGGAAGTCCAAAATCACTGCAGACTAGAATGGGTACTGCAGTGTCGCTACTGGCAACAGTAACATTTTAAAGAGCTGTTGAGAACAGAGCTGGAGTTTCACTCTCCAAAACCTCAACCAGATACATTCATAACCTATTTTTGAACATGACAGCACATTCAGGATCGCATTTCTATGCCCACCACATAGGCAAAGACAACATCAATGATGAGATGCTTCCATACTGTAGTCAGAATACCAGCTGCATTCAGAGCTACTGACTGTATCCATACTACCATATACATACCCAGGGCAAATCACATGCATGTTCCATACTGTGGTTAGAATACCAGCTGTATTCAGAGCTACTGACTGTATCCATGCTACCATATACATACCCAGGGCAAATCACATGCATGTTCCATACTGTGGTCAGAATACCAGCTGCATTCAGAGCTACTGACTGTATCCATGCTACCATATACATACCCAGGGCAAATCACATGCATGTTCCATACTGTTGTCAGAATACCAGCTGCATTCAGAGCTACTGACTGTATCCATGCTACCATATACATACCCAGGGTAACTCACATGCATGTTCCATACTGTGGTCAGAATACCAGCTGCATTCAGAGCTACTGACTGTATCCATGCTACCATATACATACCCAGGGCAAATCACATGCATGTTCCACACTGTGGTCAGAATACGAGCTGCGTTTATAGCTACTGACTGTATCCATGCTACCATATACATACCCAGGGCAAATCACATGCATGTTCCACACTGTGGTCAGAATACCAGCTGTATTCAGAACTACTGACTGTATCCATGCTACCATATACATACCCAGGGCAAATCACATGCATGTTCCATACTGTGGTCAGAATACCAGCTGTATTCAGAGCTACTGACTGTATCCATGCTACCATATACATACCCAGGGCAAATCGCATGCATGTTCCATACTGTGGTCAGAATACCAGCTGCATTCAGAGCTACTGACTGTATCCATGCTACCATATACATACCCAGGGCAAATCACATGCATGTTCCATACTGTGGTCAGAATACCAGCTGCATTCAGAGCTACGGACTGTATCCATGCTAGCATATACATACATAGGGCAAATCCCTTGCATGTTCCATACTGTGGTCAGAATACCAGCTGCATTCAGAGCTACTGACTGTATCCATGCTACCATATACATACCCAGGGTAAATCACATGCATGTTCCACATTGTGGACAGAATACGAGCTGCATTTATAGCTACTGACTGTATCCATGCTACCATATACATACGCAGGGCAAATCACATGCATGTTTCACACTGTGGTCAGAATACCAGCTGCATTCAGAGCTACTGACTGTATCCATGCTACCATATACATACCCAGGGAAAATCACATGCATGTTCCACACTGTGGTCGGAATACCAGCTGCATTTATAGCTACTGAATGTATCCATGCTACCATATACATACCCAGGGCAAATCACATGTATGTTCCACACTGTGGTCATAATACCAGCTGCATTTATAGCTACTGACTGTATCCATGCTACCATATACATACCCAGAGCAAATCACATGCATGTTCCATACTGGGGTCAAAATACCAGCTGCATTCAGAGCTACTGACTGTATCCATGCTACCATATACATACCCAGGGCAAATCACAAGCATGTTCCACACTGTGGTCAGAATACCAGCTGCATTTATAGCTACTGACTGTATCCATGCTACCATATACATACCCAGGGCAAATCACATGCATGTTCCACACTGTGGTCATAATACCAGCTGCATTTATAGCTACTGACTGTATCCATGCTACCATATACATACCCAGGGCAAACCACATGCATGTTCCATACTGTGGTGAGAATACCAGCTGTATTCAGAGCTACTGACTGTATCCATGCTACCATATACATACCCTGGGCAAATCACACGCATGTTCCATACTGTGTTCACAATACCAGCTGTATTCAGAGCTACTGACTGTATCTATGCTACCATATACATACCCAGGACAAATCACATGCATGTTCCATACTGTGGTCAGAATACCAGCTGCATTCACAGCTACTGACTGTATCCATGCTACCATACACATACCCAGGGCAAATCACATGCATGTTCCATACTGTGGTCAGAATACCAGCTGCATTCAGAGCTACTGACTGTATCCATGCTACCATATACATACCCAGGGCAAATCAGATATATGTTCCATACTGTGGTCAGAATACCAGCTGTATTCAGAGCTACTGACTGCATCCATGCTGCCATATACATACCGAGGGAAAATCAAATGCATGTTCCATACTGTGGTCAAAATACCAGCTGCATTCAGAGCTACTGACTGTATCCATCCTGCCACATACATACCCAGGGCAAATCACATGCATGTTCCACACTGTGGTCAGAATACCAGCTGCATTTATAGCTACTGACTGTATCCATGCTACCATACACATACCCAGGGCAAATCACATGCATGTTCCACACTGTGGTCATAATACCAGCTGCATTTATAGCTAATGACTGTATCCATGCTGCCATATACATACCCAGGGCAAAACACATGCATGTTCCATACTGTGGTGAAAATACCAGCTGTATTCAGAGCTACTGACTGTATCCATGCTACCATATACATACCCTGGGCAAATCACACGCATGTTCCATACTGTGTTCACAATACCAGCTGTATTCAGAGCTACTGACTGTATCTATGCTACCATATACATACCCAGGACAAATCACATGCATGTTCCATACTGTGGTCAGAATAACAGCTGCATTCAGAGCTACTGACTGTATCCATGCTAACATATACATACCCAGGGCAAATCACATGCATGTTCCATACTGTGGTCAGAATACCAACTGCATTCAGAGCTACTGACTGCAGTCATGCTACCATATACATACACAGGGAAAATTACATGAATGTTCCATACTGTGGTCAGAATACCAGCTATATTCAGAGCTACTGACTGCATCCATGCTACCATATACATATCCAGGGCAAATCACATGCATGTTCCATACTGTGGTCAGAATATCAGCTGCATTCAGAGCTACTGACTGTATCCATGCTACCATATACATACCCAGGGCAAATCACATGCATGTTCCATACTGTGGTCAGAATACCAGCTGCATTCACAGCTACTGACTGTATCCATGCTACCATATACATATCCATGGCAAATCAGATGCATGTTCCATAGTGTGGTCAGAATACCAGCTGCATTCAGAGCTACTGACTGTATCCATGCTACCAAATACATACCCAGGAAAATCACATGCATGTTACACACTGTGGTCAGAATACCATATGTATTCAGAGCTACTGACTGTATCCATGCTACCATATACATACCCAGGGCAAATCATATGCAGGTTCCATACTGTGGTCAGAATACCAGCTGCATTCACAGCTACTGACTGTATCCATGCTACCATATACATACCCAGGGCAAATCACATGCATGTTCCATACTGTGGTCAGAATACCAGCTGCATTCAGAGCTACTGACTGTATCAATGCTACCATATACATACCCAGGGCAAATCACATGCATGTTCCATACTGTGGTCAGAATACCAGCTGCATTCAGAGCTACAGACTGTATCCATGCTACCATATACATATCCAGGGCAAATCACATGCATGTTCCATACTGTGGTCAGAATACCAGCTGCATTCAGAGCTACTCACTGAATCCATGCTACCACATACATCCCCAGGGCAAATCACATGCATGTTCCATACTGTGGTCAGAATACCAGCTGTATTCAGAGTTACTGACTGTATCCATGCTAACATATACATACCCAGGGCAAATCACATGCATGTTCCATACTGTGGTCAGAATACCAGCTGCATTCAGAGCTACTGACTATATCCATGCTACCATATACATACCCAGGGTTAATCACATGCATGTTCGATACTGTAGTCAGAATACCAGCTGTATACAGAGCTACTGACTGTAACCATGCTACCATATACATACCCAGAGAAAATCACATGCATGTTCCACACTGTGGTCAGAATACCAACTGCATTCAGAGCTACTGACTGTAGTTATGCTACCATATACATACCCAGGGCAAATCACATGCATGTTCCATACTGTGGTCAGAATACTAGCTGCAATCAGAGCTACTGACTGTATCCATGCTACCATATACATATCACGGGCAAACCACGTCCATGTTCCATACTGTGGTCAGAATACCAGCTGCATTCAGAGCTATTGACTGTATCCATGCTACCATATACATACCCAGGGCAAATCACATGCATGTTCCATACTGTGGTCAGAATACCAGCTGCATTTATTGCTACTGACTGTATCCATGCTACCATATACATACCCAGGGCAAACCACATGCATGTTCCATGCTGTGGTCAGAATACCAGCTGCATTCAGAGCTACTGACTGTATCCATGCTACCATATACATACCCAGGGCAAATCACATGCATGTTCCATACTGTGGTCAGAATACCAGCTGCATTCACAGCTACTGACTGTATCCATGCTACCATATACATACCCAGGGCAAATCACATGCATGTTCCACACTTTGGTCAGAATACCAGCTGTATTCAGAGCTACTGACTGTATTCATGCTACCATATACATACCCAGGGCAAATCACATGCATGTTCCATATTGTGGTCAGAATACCAGCTGCATTCAGAGCTACTGACTGTATCCATGCTACCATATACATACCCAGGGCAAATCACATGCATGTTCCATACTGTGGTCAGAATACCAGCTGCATTCAGAGCTACTGACTGTATCCATGCTACCATATACATACCCAGGGCAAATCACATGCATGTTCCATACTGTGGTCAGAATACCAGCTGCATTCAGAGCTACTGACTGTATCCATGCTGCCATATACATACCCAGGGCAACTCACATGCATGTTCCATACTGTGGTTAGAATACCAGCTGCATTCAGAGCTACTGACTGTATCCATGCTACGATTTACATACCCAGGGCAAATCACATGCATGTTCCACACTGTGGTCAGAATACGAGCTGCATTTATAGCTACTGACTGTATCCATGCTACCATATACATAACCAGGGCAAATCACATGCATGTTCTACACTGTGATCAGAATACCAGCTGTATTCAGAACTACTGACTGTATCCATGCTACCATATACATACCCAGGGCAAATCACATGCATGTTCCATACTGTGGTCAGAATACCAGCTGCATTCAGAGCTACTGACTGTATCCATGCTACCATATACATACCCAGGGCAAATCACATGCATGTTCCATACTGTGGTCAGAATACCAGCTGCATTCAGAGCTACTGACTGTATCCGTGTTACCATATACATACCCAGGGCAAATCACATGCATGTTCCATACTGTGGTCAGAATACCAGCTGTATTCAGAGCTACTGACTATATCCACGCTACCATATACATACCCAGGGCAAATCACATGCATGTTCCATACTGTGGTCAGAATACCAGCTGCATTCAGAGCTACTGACTGTATCCATGCTACCATATACATACCCAGGGCAAATCACATGCATGTTCCATACTGTGGTCAGAATACCAGCTGCATTCAGAGCTACTGACTATATCCATGCTACCATATACATACCCAGGGTAACTCACATGCATGTTCCATACTGTGGTCAGAATACCAGCTGCATTCAGAGCTACTGACTGTATCCATGCTACCATATACATACCCAGGGCAAATCACATGCATGTTCCACACTGTGGTCAGAATACGAGCTGCATTTATAGCTACTGACTGTATCCATGCTACCATATACATACCCAGGGCAAAACACATGCATGTTCCACACTGTGGTCAGAATACCAGCTGTATTCAGAACTACTGACTGTATCCATGCTACCATATACATACCCAGGGCAAATCACATGCACGTTCCATACTGTGGTCAGAATACCAGCTGTATTCAGAGCTACTGACTGTATCCATGCTACCATATACATACTCAGGGCAAATCGCATGCATGTTCCATACTGTGGTCAGAATACCAGCTGCATTCAGAGCTACTGACTGTATCCATGCTACCATATACATACCCAGGGCAAATCACATGCATGTTCCATACTGTGGTCAGAATACCAGCTGCATTCAGAGCTACGGACTGTATCCATGCTAGCATATACATACATAGGGCAAATCCCTTGCATGTTCCATACTGTGGTCAGAATACCAGCTGCATTCAGAGCTACTGACTGTATCCATGCTACCATATACATACCCAGGGCAAATCACATGCATGTTCCACACTGTGGACAGAATACGAGCTGCATTTATAGCTACTGACTGTATCCATGCTACCATATACATACGCAGGGCAAATCACATGCATGTTTCACACTGTGGTCAGAATACCAGCTGCATTCAGAGCTACTGACTGTATCCATGCTACCATATACATACCCAGGGAAAATCACATGCATGTTCCACACTGTGGTCGGAATACCAGCTGCATTTATAGCTACTGACTGTATCCATGCTACCATATACATACCCAGGGCAAATCACATGTATGTTCCACACTGTGGTCATAATACCAGCTGCATTTATAGCTACTGACTGTATCCATGCTACCATATACATACCCAGAGCAAATCACATGCATGTTCCATACTGGGGTCAGAATACCAGCTGCATTCAGAGCTACTGACTGTATCCATGCTAACAAATACATACCCAGGGCAAATCACATGCATGTTCCACACTGTGGTCAGAATACCAGCTGCATTTATAGCTACTGACTGTATCCATGCTACCATATACATACCCAGGGAAAATCACATGGATGTTCCACACTGTGGTCATAATACCAGCTGCATTTATAGCTACTGACTGTATCCATGCTACCATATACATACCCAGGGCAAACCACATGCATGTTCCATACTGTGGTGAGAATACCAGCTGTATTCAGAGCTACTGACTGTATCCATGCTACCATATACATACCCTGGGCAAATCACACGCATGTTCCATACTGTGTTCACAATACCAGCTGTATTCAGAGCTACTGACTGTATCTATGCTACCATATACATACCCAGGACAAATCACATGCATGTTCCATACTGTGGTCAGAATACCAGCTGCATTCACAGCTACTGACTGTATCCATGCTACCATACACATACCCAGGGCAAATCACATGCATGTTCCATACTGTGGTCAGAATACCAGCTGCATTCAAAGCTACTGACTGTATCCATGCTACCACATACATACCCAGGGCAAATCAGATATATGTTCCATACTGTGTTCAGAATACCAGCTGTATTCAGAGCTACTGACTGCATCCATGCTGCCATATACATACCGAGGGAAAATCAAATGCATGTTCCATACTGTGGTCAAAATACCAGCTGCATTCAGAGCTACTGACTGTATCCATCCTGCCACATACATACCCAGGGCAAATCGCATGCATGTTCCACACTGTGGTCAGAATACCAGCTGCATTTATAGCTACTGACTGTATCCATGCTACCATATACATACCCAGGGCAAATCACATGCATGTTCCACACTGTGGTCATAATACCAGCTGCATTTATAGCTAATGACTGTATCCATGCTACCATATACATATCCAGGGCAAAACACATGCATGTTCCATACTATGGTGAAAATATCAGCTGTATTCAGAGCTACTGACTGTATCCATGCTACCATATACATACCCTGGGCAAATCACACGCATGTTCCATACTGTGTTCACAATACCAGCTGTATTCAGAGCTACTGACTGTATCTATGCTACCATATACATACCCAGGAGAAATCACATGCATGTTCCATACTGTGGTCAGAATAACAGCTGCATTCAGAGCTACTGACTGTATCCATGCTAACATATACATACCCAGGGCAAATCACATGCATGTTCCATACTGTGGTCAGAATACCAACTGCATTCAGAGCTACTGACTGCAGTCATGCTACCATATACATACACAGGGAAAATTACATGAATGTTCCATACTGTGGTCAGAATACCAGCTATATTCAGAGCTACTGACTGCATCCATGCTACCATATACATATCCAGGGCAAATCACATGCATGTTCCATACTGTGGTCAGAATATCAGCTGCATTCAGAGCTACTGACTGTATCCATGCTACCATATACATACCCAGGGCAAATCACATGCATGTTCCATACTGTGGTCAGAATACCAGCTGCATTCACAGCTACTGACTGTATCCATGCTACCATATACATATCCATGGCAAATCAGATGCATGTTCCATACTGTGGTCAGAATACCAGCTGCATTCAGAGCTACTGACTGTATCCATGCTACCAAATACATACCCAGGGAAAATCACATGCATGTTACACACTGTGGTCAGAATACCATATGTATTCAGAGCTACTGACTGTATCCATGCTACCATATACATACCCAGGGCAAATCATATGCAGGTTCCATACTGTGGTCAGAATACCAGCTGCATTCACAGCTACTGACTGTATCCATGCTACCATATACATACCCAGGGCAAATCACATGCATGTTCCATACTGTGGTCAGAATACCAGCTGCATTCAGAGCTACTGACTGTATCAATGCTACCATATACATACCCAGGGCAAATCACATGCATGTTCCATACTGAGGTCAGAATACCAGCTGCATTCAGAGCTACAGACTGCATCCATGCTACCATATACATATCCAGGGCAAATCACATGCATGTTCCATACTGTGGTCAGAATACCAGCTGCATTCAGAGCTACTCACTGTATCCATGCTACCACATACATCCCCAGGGCAAATCACATGCATGTTCCATACTGTGGTCAGAATACCAGCTGTATTCAGAGTTACTGACTGTATCCATGCTAACATATACATACCCAGGGCAAATCACATGCATGTTCCATACTGTGGTCAGAATACCAGCTGCATTCAGAGCTACTGACTATATCCATGCTACCATATACATACCCAGGGTTAATCACATGCATGTTCCATACTGTAGTCAGAATACCAGCTGTATTCAGAGCTACTGACTGTAACCATGCTACCATATACATACCCAGAGAAAATCACATGCATGTTCCACACTGTGGTCAGAATACCAACTGCACTCAGAGCTACTGACTGTAGTTATGCTACCATATACATACCCAGGGCAAATCACATGCATGTTCCATACTGTGGTCAGAATACTAGCTACATTCAGAGCTACTGACTGTATCCATGCTACCATATACATATCCAGGGCAAACCACGTCCATGTTCCATACTGTGGTCAGAATACCAGCTGCATTCAGAGCTATTGACTGTATCCATGCTACCATATACATACCCAGGGCAAATCACATGCATGTTCCATACTGTGGTCAGAATACCAGCTGCATTTATAGCTACTGACTGTATCCATGCTACCATATACATACCCAGGGCAAACCACATGCATGTTCCATGCTGTGGTCAGAATACCAGCTGCATTCAGAGCTACTGACTGTATCCATGCTACCATATACATACCCAGGGCAAATCACATGCATGTTCCATACTGTGGTCAGAATACCAGCTGCATTCACAACTACTGACTGTCTCCATGCTACCATATACATAACCAGGGCAAATCACATGCATGTTCCATACTGTGATCAGAATACCAGCTGCATTCAGAGCTACTGACTGTATCCATGCTACCATATACATACCCAGGGCAAATCACATGCATGTTCCACACTGTGGTCAGAATACCAGCTGTATTCAGAGCTACTGACTGTATTCATGCTACCATATACATACCCAGGGCAAATCACATGCATGTTCCATATTGTGGTCAGAATACCAGCTGCATTCAGAGCTACTGACTGTATCCATGCTACCATATACATACCCAGGGCAAATCACATGCATGTTCCATACTGTGGTCAGAATACCAGCTGCATTCAGAGCTACTGACTGTATCCATGCTACCATATACATACCCAGGGCAAATCACATGCATGTTCCATACTGTGGTCAGAATACCAGCTGCATTCAGAGCTACTGACTGTATCCATGTTGCCATATACATACCCAGGGCAACTCACATGCATGTTCCATACTGTGGTCAGAATACCAGCTGCATTCAGAGCTACTGACTGTATCCATGCTACGATTTACATACCCAGGGCAAATCACATGCATGTTCCACACTGTGGTCAGAATACGAGCTGCATTTATAGCTACTGACTGTATCCATGCTACCATATACATACCCAGGGCAAATCACATGCATGTTCTACACTGTGATCAGAATACCAGCTGTATTCAGAACTACTGACTGTATCCATGCTACCATATACATACCCAGGGCAAATCACATGCATGTTCCATACTGTGGTCAGAATACCAGCTGCATTCAGAGCTACTGACTGTATCCATGCTACCATATACATACCCAGGGCAAATCACATGCATGTTCCATACTGTGGTCAGAATACCAGCTGCATTCAGAGCTACTGACTGTATCCGTGTTACCATATACATACCCAGGGCAAATCACATGCATGTTCCATACTGTGGTCAGAATACCAGCTGCATTCAGAGCTACTGACTGTATCCATGATACCATATACATACCCAGGGCAAATCACATGCATGTTCCATACTGTGGTCAGAATACCAGCTGCATTCAGAGCTACTGACTGTATCCATGCTACCATATACATACCCAGGGCAAATCACATGCATGTTCCACACTGTGGTCAGAATACGAGCTGCATTTATAGCTACTGACTGTATCCATGCTACCATATACATACCCAGGGCAAATCACATGCATGTTCCATACTGTGGTCAGAATACCAGCTGCATTCAGAGCTACTGACTGTATCCATGATACCATATACATACCCAGGGCAAATCACCTGCATGTTCCATACTGTGGTCAGAATACCAGCTGCATTCAGAGCTACTGACTGTATCCATGATACCATATACCATGTTGCCATACATACCAGGGCAACTCACATGCTTCAGAGCTACTGACTGTATCCATGCTACCATATACATACCCAGGGCAAATCACATGCATGTTCCACACTGTGGTCAGAATACCAGCTGCATTTATAGCTACTGACTGTATCCATGCTACCATATACATACCCAGGGCAAATCACATGCATGTTCCACACTGTGGTCAGAATACCAGCTGTATTCAGAGCTACTGACTGTATCCATGCTACCATATACATACCCAGGGCAAATCACATGCATGTTCCATACTGTGGTCAGAATACCAGCTGCATTCAGAGCTACTGACTGTATCCATGCTACCATATACATACCCAGGGCAAATCACATGCATGTTCCATACTGTGGTCAGAATACCAGCTGCATTCAGAGCTACTGACTGTATCCATGCTACCATATACATACCCAGGGCAAATCACATGCATGTTCCATACTGTGGTCAGAATACCAGCTGCATTCAGAGCTACTGACTGTATCCATGATACCATATACATACCCAGGGCAAATCACATGCATGTTCCATACTGTGGTCAGAATACCAGCTGCATTCAGAGCTACTGACTGTATCCATGCTACCATATACATACCCAGGGCAAATCACATGCATGTTCCACACTGTGGTCAGAATACCAGCTGCATTTATAGCTACTGATTTTATCCATGCTACCATATACATACCCAGGGCAAATCACATGCATGTTCCACACTGTGGTCAGAATACCAGCTGTATTCAGAGCTACTGACTGCATCCATGCTACCATATACATACCGAGGGAAATCACATGCATGTTCCATACTGTGGTCAAAATACCAGCTGCATTCAGAGCTACTGACTGTATCCATGCTGCCACATACATACCCAGGGAAAATCACATGCATGTTTCATACTGTGGTCAGAATACCAGCTGTATTCAGAGCTACTGACTGTATCCATGCTATCATATACATACCCAGGGCAGATCACATGCATGTTCCTTACTGTGTTCAGAATACCGGCTGCATTCAGAGCTACTGACTGTATCCATGCTACCATATACATACTCAGGGCAAATCACATGCATGTTCCATGCTGTGGTCAGAATACCAACTGCATTCAAAGCTACTGACTGCAGACATGCTACCATATACATACCCAGGGAAAATTACATGAATGTTCCATACTGTGGTCAGAATACCAGCGGCATTCAGAGCTACTGACTGTATCCATGCTACCATCTACATATCCAGGGCAAACCACATGCATGTTCCATACTGTGGTCAGAATACCAGCTGCATTCAGAGCTACTGACTGTATCCATGCTACCATATACATACCCAGGGCAAATCACATGCGTGTTCCATACTGTGGTCAGAATACCAGCTATATTCAGAGCTACTGACTGTATCCATGCTACCATATACATATCCAGGGCAAATCACATGCATGTTTCATACTGTGGTCAGAATATCAGCTGCATTCAGAGCTACTGACTGTATCCATGCTACCATATACATACCCAGGGCAAATCACATGCATGTTCCATACTGTGGTCAGAATACCAGCTGCATTCACAGCTACTGACTGTATCCATGCTACCATATACATACCCATGGCAAATCAGATGCATGTTCCATACTGTGGTCAGAATACCAGCTGCATTCAGAGCTACTGACTGTATCCATGCTACCATATACATACCCAGGGAAAATCACATGCATGTTACACACTGTGGTCAGAATACCAGAAGTATTCAGAGCTACTGACTGTATCCATGCTACCATATACATACCCAGGGCAAATCACATGCAGGTTCCATACTGTGGTCAGAATACCAGCTTTATTCAGAGCTACAGACTGCATCCATGCTACCATATACATATCCAGGGTAAATCACATGCATGTTCCATACTGTAGTCAGAATACCAGCTGTATTAAGAGCTACTGACTGTAACCATGCTACCATATACATACCCAGAGAAAATCACATGCATGTTCCATACTGTGGTCAGAATACCAACTGCACTCAGAGCTACTGACTGTAGTTATGCTACCATATACATGCCCAGGGCAAATCACATGCATGTTCCATACTGTGGTCAGAATACTAGCTGCATTCAGAGCTACTGACTATATCCATGCTACCATATACATATCCAGGGCATATCACGTGCATGTTCCATACTGTGGTCAGAATACCAGCTGCATTCACAGCTACTGACTGTATCCATGCTACCATATACATACCCAGGGCAAATCACATGCATGTTTCATACTGTGGTCAGAATACCAGCTGTATTTAGAGCTACTGACTCTATCCATGCTACCATATACATATCCAGGGCAAATCACATGCATGTTCCATACTGTGGTCAAAATACCAGCTGCATTCAGAGCTAATGACTGTATTCATGCTACCATATACATACCTAGGGCAAATCACATGCATGTTCCATACTGTGGTCAGAATACCAGCTGCATTCAGAGCTACTGACTGTATCCATGCTACCATATACATACCCAGGGCAAATCACATGCATGTTCCACACTGTGGTCAGAATACCAGCTGTATTCAGAGCTACTGACTATATTCATGCTACCATATACATACCCAGGGCAAATCACATGCATGTTCCATACTGTGGTCAGAATACCAGCTTCATTCAGAGCTACTGACTGTATCCATGCTACCATATACATACCCAGGGCAAATCACATGCATGTTCCATACTGTGGTCAGAATACCAGTTGTATTCAGAGCTACTGACTGTATCCATGCTACCATATACATACCAAGGGCAAATCACATGCATGTTCCACACTGTGGTCAGAATACCAGCTGTATTCAGAGATTCTGACTGTATCCATGCTACCATATACATACCCAGGGCAAATAACATGCATGTTCCATACTATGGTCAGAATACCAGCTGCATTCAGAGCTACTGACTGTATCCATGCTACCATATACATACCCAGGGCAAATCATATGCATGTTCCACACTGTGGTCAGAATACTAGCTGCATTCAGAGCTGCTGACTGTATCCATGTTACCATATACATACCCAGGTCAAATCACATGCATGTTCCATACTGTGGTCAGAATACCAGCTGCATTCAGAGCTATTGACTGTATCCATGCTACCATGTACATACCCAGGGCAAATCACATGCATGTTCCATACTGTGGTTAGAATACCAGCTGCATTCAGAGCTACTGACTGTATCCATGCTACCATATTCATACCCAGGGCAAATCACATGCATCTTCCATACTGTGGTCAGAATACCAGCTGTATTCAGAGCTACTGACTGTATCCATGCTACCATATACATATCCAGGGCAAATCACATGCATGTTCCATACTGTGGTCAGAATACCAGCTGCATTCAGAGCTACTGACTGTATCCATGCTACCATATACATACCCAGGGCAAATCACATGCATGTTCCATACTGTGGCCAGAATACCAGCTGTATTCAGAGCTACTGACTCTATCCATGCTACCATATACATATCCAGGGCAAATCACATGCATGTTCCATACTGTGGTCAAAATACCAGCTGCATTCAGAGCTACTGACTGTATTCATGCTACTATATACATACCTAGGGCAAATCACATGCATGTTCCATACTGTGGTCAGAATACCAGCTGCATTTAGAGCTACTGACTGTATCCATGCTACCATATACATACCCAGGGCAAATCACATGCATGTTCCATACTGTAGTCAGAATACCAGCTGCATTCAGAGCTACTGACTGTATCCATGCTACCATATACATACCCAGGGCAAATCACATGCATGTTCCATACTGTGGCCAGAATACCAGCTGTATTCAGAGCTACTGACTCTATCCATGCTACCATATACATATCCAGGGCAAATCACATGCATGTTCCATACTGTGATCAAAATACCAGCTGCATTCAGAGCTACTGACTGTATTCATGCTACTATATACATACCTAGGGCAAATCACATGCATGTTCCATACTGTGGTCAGAATACCAGCTGCATTCAGAGCTACTGACTGTATCCATGCTACCATTTACATACCCAGGGCAAATCACATACATGTTCCATACTGTGGTCAGAATACCAGCTGCATTCAGAGCTACTGACTGTATCCATGCTACCATATACATACCCAGGGCAAATCACATGCATGTGTATGTAGACTGCACAAGATTAAATAGCCCAACATGGAGGCAGGTGGCTGTGTATGGATACCATTTACATTGGTGCATTTGCTATTTTAGTATCAGCCTGTCATGACCATTGTGTGCTTTAATTTAAGATGTGCACTGCATTTTACTTTATTGCATTTGCTTATTATCTGAGAAGCCTGTTCAGTGGTTTGGTGTTCCTGCACTTTTGAAGAATATTCGGTATGTGTGGAGTCTGTCTAATAATGGGTTCATATTATAACACCGAACGCTGAAAACAGAAAACGGTGTTACATCGACACATATTCAGCGAAAGCCGAAGTGTCGAAATCACAGAACAGCAATTTCTTTCCTATGGAAAGAAATCGCTGTTCCAACCCCCCCCCCAACAAAAAACATTAAACACTCCCAAACACATACACACATACACTAACCCTAATTATACCCCCACAAAAAAACAGTAAACAACTAGATACACATTTGCACGTAACCCAACCATACCTCTACCAAAAAAAAAAAACAGTAAACATCTTAAAACATATGCACTTACCTTAACCTGCACCCTAATCCTAAGGTCAGTAACTCTCGCACATTTAAATAAACAGTTCCGAACACAAACACACTTACCTTAACCCTAATCCTACCCCCCAAAACAAAAGTAAACAGCTAAAAACACACACACACGTAACTCAACCATACATCTAATGCAAAATAAAGTAACATTAAACACTTTCATACATATGCACTTACCCTAACTCTAAGAAGAGTAACTGTTGCACAATCACGCTCGGGAGCTTTACCAGACAAGGGACCACACTACACTCCAGAGCAGGCAAAGCAACAAAGCGGTCAAGTGACTTCTTTCCCAGGGAAAGAAATTGCTGAACAGCTGCTTCGCTGTTTTGCCTGTTCGCCCTACTTGTCGACGAAAGCGCATTTGACAAAATGCGTTTTCGTCGTTCTAATATGAACCCCTAATAATGCTATGCTGGAACAATGTATTACTTATTGGGTATCTTGCAGTTTTGCTGTTTTTTTTTTTGTGCCTGCCTGTCAGTCAAATCTTATCCCTGGGCTTTCTATTCATGAAGCTGTATAAGCGAGATTGTTTCTTTTTGGCCAGCAATGGATTTTTTCAACAGTGTTTTCTTTTTGGAAATGCATAGTTGAGCTTTAACTTTCATCTGTTGGTGATTTCTCTGATGTTTTAGTGAACCTTTGACTGTGAAGATCTTTGGATTATTTATTAGCTTATCTCATTTCCTCTGATGGTACTCTGGAAGTTTTTACTTTAACTTCCAATGTTTGTATCCATAGCCTTTGATAAAGTTAAATTCTATCCTCACAGTTCAAACAGATGTTCATATCTCTAGAATCATTAAGGCTGTTAAACTAATGTAAATGATGTTACTTTCATTAGATTCTAGGTCATAAACTGAATTTTATAAATCAAAAAAACATAGTAAATAATGTCATTTTACTGTTTTGTAAATGACTTAAATGTCTGTCTCAATAACTATTGAAGTTACACACATACTGTCAACTGCATTTTGTCCATTCAGCTGTAAGCTTTAAAAGGAGGCTAAGCAATTGTATTTGTGCTACTTGTATTTTAAAAGATTTAGAGAAATATAAGTCATGACCATATAAACAATATATGTGTCTTGGGGACTGGTATAATGGTTAAGGTGTTTACCTTACAAAGACAGGGTAAAGGTGCAAGGTACAGGTTTTCATTCTCACTTTTGTGGGAAGTTAGCAAGGCTTAAAATGACCCACATGGGCAGCTAGTGTACTTATCTAGGAACCTATATGAACAACATTTAATACATCTTTGTACACTGAACAGATGAGCCGCGGTGGTGCAGCCTCACAGCAAGAGGTTCTCCCGTTCGATTCTCGGCTGGAGCGCCTTCTGTGTGGAGTCTGCATGTCCTCCCCGTGGTCAAGTGACATTTAAAGACATGCAGTTAGGTGCATGCGTGAATGGGTGTGCCTTCTAGGATTAAGACATAACTCATTAAACCTGTGTGAAAAACATCATAATTTGCAAGTATGTACATCCCCTTCATCCCTTCTCCATGTGGAGGATTTAATCCCTGTTCCATTTATTTCATTATTCTAGCTGTAGGAATGCTCAAATGTTGCTAAAACAGAAAAGTGTATGGTTGAAAACACTCCCCACATGAACTGCAATCTCCCACTGCAGTGAAACAATACTCAGCATGGATACAGACCCATTACATAGTGGAGCTGCACTTGGTGAGGTAATACTCGGTGAGATACTTTCAGTGAAAGCTATAACTCCCTCCCTGGTTCTCCTTAATTTACCTATGTGAACAAACTTTGATTGTGCTGAATCAGTATTAGACTTTGGGAAGACACTAACAGACACCAAATTTTAAAACTCTCAGATAGTCATAAATTTGTTTCTGCCACTGACCTATTTTTACTCTGCCTAATTCTGGCAAACAAACTTCTTCAGAATTCTTCTATAAATGACATATCTGTTTTAATGTATTATGCATTTTCAACAGTTAATTTATATATATAATTTTGTGGCCATCTTGGTACACTGATTGCTTAATAGAACTTCACTATTAGTTCTAAGTTATTATTCATTGCTGGCTACACATCACCATCAATATCCCCCAAAATGCAGAAATTACCTTAATACCACTGAAGGGTTAAATACCAAACCAAATTCATAGGTCCATAGGTATATAGGAGGTTACTAGGCTAATAGGTCTAAAGCCCTTACAAGCATAGCCATATTTATCCTGATCTGCCCCAGTTGTTGGTGGTTAGGTGAGTGAAGTTTGCAGACATAAGGATCTATGGTAGTTAATACTGACTTCCTCTGTTCAGGAGGGACATGGGCACCACCACAGGAGTGAATTTGCAGTCACCCATCCATTGATCTAGGTTGCTTTTGAAGATGGTCAGGGAAGGGCTCTGTTTCACATAAATTGGAAGCTTGTTACAGAGAAGTGGCAGACTCTGGGAGATGTATCTATCTCTTCAGCATGACCTGATGAGTCTTGCTAAGGGACTTCTATTACCCAAAAGTTGACTAGAACAGTTACACCTCTAAAGGTGGATATGCTCAATGTTGCCTAGACTTTGTTAATACAAATGCACTTGAAAAAATTGTAAAACCACCCACTAGAAGCTTTAATATCCTTAGCATGGTCTTTACCAACCTAGCCCCTGCATGTACTCCAACATGCATCTCCTCATCTCTGGTTAAATCTAACCACAATTAAGTTACCCTCTTTGTCAGGTTTAGTGGTGCCACCCCACCATCTTTTGGCACTTATCCAGGACAAACCTACTTCAGTTTGTAGAAGACCAGTCCAAAATTCCCAGCAATACCTCACAAATGGACCAACTTGGAGAGCTGCCACATTCACCGCCAGCTTTTACCAGTACCTAAACAATACACAGAAAGCTCTGTACCCATGTGCCATAACTATAATGGTATACTCAGGAATAAAGCTCTCCGGTGAAATGCCCATATTAATAAACTGTATTACAGAAGAAAGAAAATAATGAAAGATGTTTGAAATCCATGTGCCAGTCTCAAGATCGCACTGAAACATGCAAGCAACTTAAGAGCACTATCAGAAAATGAGAGCAGAGTCAGAGTGTGAGCTTAAATTCATTACAGATACCAAACAAAACTACAACTCCTTCTTCAGTTATGTCAGAAAATGAAGGATCATTGCTCAATACTTCATTGAGCTCCTCCGTAATAATATCAATCATTATAGTCACAATTACATAGCCAATATATTAGCAGACAAATTTAGTGCTAACTTTATCCTATTTACCCAAACGGTTGCATCCACAATCCCTGAAAATGTAGTTTTATCTGAAATTATCTTATAATGAATCCTTGTTAAAAGCTAAAATGTTTTGACTGGAATAGATAACATAACAGGTCGTATTCTCATTAGTGCCCAAGTATGCATTATCTAAGCCTCAACTTAAACTCTTCAGCCTCAGACTAGCCTTATGATTTGTGCATGAAGCCTGAAGAATGGTCACTGTGACTCCTCTATACAAGGGTGGCCCATCTACAGACCCAGCTAATTATATGCCCTTCAGACTGTCCAGCCTTATATGTAATGCTATGGAAGGCATCATTGCAGAACTCATTTATGCAGATATAGGCAACTTAACTAACGTAGATCACACTCAATTTGTTTTTAAAGGTGTATGTTGCTAGGCATCTTATGGTCCCAGTGATAACTGGACTTGTATTATTCCTTATCCTAAAGTAATGGTTTCTCTTACATTAAGGCAGAATTCCACTCTTTGCATATGGTATGTTTACAGGACTAGGCACAATGCTAGTTATACTATTGCAACTTGATGAAAACTGTTTCATCAGTTCAAACAGATGTTCTCAGGGTAGTGGAGGTAATGTGCCCCCCCCAGAAGCACATATAGGGACTTATATTATGAATGCTGCATTTGCTTGTTTTATCTTACATAAATGTAATGGGCCAACAGATTCCACTGTGACAGCTGTGTGGCCAAAGACATACATCAAATTCAAGTTTAGGCCTCAAGGCTCAGACATTCTATAGCAGTCACTTTCAGCTGCACCTGGTGGCTGACCACCATCTTCATCTGTGACATGTGACCTTTCATTATATCTCTGTGTCACAGATGCTTGGAGCCCTGAATATGGCCCAGATGTCCTAGGTTTGCTTAATTGCCATGACACCTGAAAGCTAGCCAAGGTGGATAGGAGTGAATGACTGATGTCAGATCATCCATTCTGGAAAGAGGGGCCTGTCTTCTACTGGGGAAGTGTCACTTAACAGTCAGTCCTTGGGCAGGCATTCCATATCAGAAGGAGAGATGTGGAAAAGCAAAAGGCATTGTTGCTCTCTATGTAGGGTGTAA